>NW_008659851.1:28965-38463 GCF_000695815.1 Acanthisitta chloris
TACAGTAGTTTATAGAAACTACATATAGGGTTATGCTTGTTTCTAGACACCAAATATGTAGCTTTGTTTGCCCACACCAAGGAAACATTTCTCTTTCTTCATGGCACTCAGTGCATTGTTCCTTCTACTCAGTATTTTCTTGCAGCCTCTTCTTGCTACAGAACACAAGATTCAGTCAGTAATGTAGAGTGGAGCAATAGTAGCATAAATCCATTTTTAAGTGATGATGTGCTAAGACTTGTTTCAAATGTGTGTGTGTTCTGAGTTCTATACATGTACCTGTTAACATTTTCTGTAACTATTAAGGTAAGGCCTTCTGGTAGAGTTTTTCAATACTGTGGCTGTTCAGCAAACAGTCTAAAAATTTAAACATATAAACTGAGTAAATTGTTGCTGAGTGCCAAGTCTCCTTTAATTTCGTAATTTGTAAATTTGTTTCACATTGTGAATTCTTTGTCCTATTTAGATTGTGATGAGAATAGTGATGAGAACTATATAAAAAGTTGGAATTTTAAGAGTATGCAAAAAAATTGAACATTATCCACAAATTCCTTTTAAATCCCTGTCAGTTGTGCACGATTGTAAATCTTACCAATTTGGAGTGCTCAAAATTGGACCCGAGCTCTAATTAAGATTAAAACTCAGAATTTTTTTAACTAAAAGCCACATGAAGTGTAAAAGCTGTGGGCCACCTATATTATCTCTGCATATGTTTAGATACTAGGCATTTACTAGTTCATTTAGATGTGCATAAATAAATTTGCTGTGCAGTCTGTTGTTAGTTTTATTTGATCATGAGTGTGTTAATCAGGTATTGTCAAGCTTGTTTTATCTCTTGGCCACCGATACACAATCTTGTACCTTTTAAGAGTTTGGTATCGTTTTGTTGGAGACACAGATCCCAACAGTGGTCACCTATCAAATGGGTTTTAATTGTTTATTTTTTTCTCGTGTTTGAGGTGTCTCTGTAAATGAACAGAGACAAACTCAAGCCAATTAAATGTGAATCAATGCAATGCAGATCTTTATTTGACAATTCTAGATATTATTTTAGAAGTCAAACTGTAGTTAAGGATCTGTTGTGGATTTAAATCACTATGATGATTCATTTTTTCCTTGCTTTTCGTGTTGTGCAATAGCTTCCTCTCTAGTTGCAAATCTCTCTGCAATATAGAGACCTTCAAAATTGCAGTGAAGACCTTGGTATATCTCTTTGGACTCCACAGTTTCTACTCTGTGGTTTGGTGACCATTATTGCAATTTAGACTGCTTGTAAGGGATCAAGACGTAGCTCAAAGTGGATGTCTAATTTGAAATCTATAAAGCACTTTCCCATTTAAGACAGTTCAGGAGAAACCTTTGTTATTTAAGGTGGCTTTCTCCTCATTTTCTCTACCTTTTTTTTCCCCTTTTTTTCCCTTTATGCTGACTATGGGAATGGTTACTCCTGAGTTCTATTCCTGCACCTGCTCCTTTCCGCTCCTCTTCATTTTGCACCTTCTTTTTAGTTTAATCTTTGATTGTCACTGAAGTAACAGATTATGTTAAAATCAAATCAGATTTTTCTCACAAGAATAATATTTCCTAATATCCTTTCCTGTTATTTTGTTCTCAGACTGTCTAGATAGTGACTCATGCTTCTGTGTTCCAAATCTCTACTGAGAGAACAACATTTCTTTGTGCAGATCATCAAGATACAATTGGTGTATCTGTACAAAGTTACCCAACATAATTCTGTCATATTCAGCAGGGCAATTAATAATTGTTATTTCCAAGTCTCTGAAGTCATGTTGGCATGTGTGGTTTTTTTCTTTCTTCAGTTTGTATCTGAATTGCCAATGCATATCAAGTTTCATTGGCTTGGTGGGAATCCGGAGCAATGAGTTCTGATAGTTCTTACACTGTCCCAATCTCACCCAGGCTGCATATGCATTCCAGTAGGAGACTTGACTGGCACAATACCTGCCATGAGTTTGCCTTTTTCTCTTCTATCTTTTGTACTGGTTAACGGGCAGCAAGTGTTTTGATTCTTTTAATTTCTTCTTGTAATTTTTTCTTTGCATACCCCCTGTTTCAAGAAATCCTTATTTTAGTAAGATTTGTATCTCATGGGCTGTCTTACTGCTGAAAAAAAAGAAGAAATAGCCTTGGAGAACAGCAGAACAGGAATTTTAGAGGTTTCCACTGGTTTAAAAGTTAGGGCTGTGCTGAAACAAACAGGGACTTTAAAAGATGAAACAGATGCTGTTAATTTCAATTAATTTTGATAGTTTGAAAATACATGCGTTTGCATCAGCTTTTTTAAATTTTGTTAAAGACTTTAATCTATATTTTTGATTACTTTAAGAAAAATCTCATTAAAGGACAATTACCCAGACAGTGCAAACAAGTAGTTATTTAAGTGTATTTTTTGGACAATTTGGTGTTTTGCTCTAGGTGGTTTAACCAGGCTATATTGAAGTCTTTTCATAACATTGTCTTGTATAATAGCCTTGGTGCAACTTTTTTCATACAACTTAAATTCTTCAGCGGTCATCTTTTTTTTTTCCCTTCATTGCAACTGGTTAGTGAGAGTCTTGTACCTTTCTGTTCTAAATATTTATTGTTGTCACAGTCTTGTTTATGTTCCTACTTGTTTTTCATTTCTCTGTTGGGTCTCACTGAAATGTGGCACATTGTTGTCTATAGTTTTCAAGGTCTGTTAGGTCATATCTCTGCTTAATCTCATTGAAATATCTCCTTCAGGACTCTCATACTAACTGGCATCTAATGTAGAGTGTTCATTTTCATTTGCTCCTTACTGAATTGTCCAAGACAGCCTTACTTGTGTCTCACAAAGCTGCTATTTATTTTTTAGAATTTCTTTTTATTCTCCTTTTCTTTGCTCCACAGTAAACAGCTCCCCTCTTCCCCTGAAAAAGAGCTCCCTAAAACAAGGCAGGGGGAAAACAAATCCTAACGTTCATTGCACTGAGACTTCTTCTTACCCCAGTGACTTGTATGTCTTAGCATTTTCTTATAATTCTCGTTAGCATCTCTGTGCTTTGTGGGTTTGCAGGTGGTTAGTGTTTTGGTTTTCAGACTGTATGGTCCTGGCTTTGTGCTAGGGCTGTTGAAGAAATCCTTTCCTACAAAGTCATTCAGGCATTTTTTCCAAAGTAGTATTTTTGTGCGGAGTGTGTGAGTCTTATTTCTAGATTGTAACAGAAGGACTTCCCTGAGGTATGGAAATAGTTTGTAGGCGTGGAGAAATAGCTTGTCAGGCATTCCTTAGCTGATGGGTGTAAGTAGTCAGGAACTGTCATCCCACTGATGGAGTCACCTGAAATATAAAAAAAAAATTTACAAGAAGACAAGAGCTGCTAGCCAGTGAGAGCAAAGGAAGGTGTAACATGTGAAAACAGCTTTCACATGATTATTGTTTTAAGGAAAAAGTATTGACTTGTAGGACAGGAGAAGCACTTGGATCCTGAGTGGCTGGTAATACCATGAGCACATATATAGGCAAGCTTTGTTGTCCCTTTTTGCTGCAAGAGCTCTAAATTACTTTTTGTTGCTGGCTGATTTAGTAATATAGAAAGTTTTGTTGGCATTGTTGTCAGCTCACTGGAACAACTTTTTATTTGTGATCAGTTTAAATATGAAGTACATCTAAGAGCAGAAAGAACTCTGAAGGCACAACTTAGTCTCATCAAGCTAACTTATTTTTTTGTTTGCTGTTATTTGTGCATTGCTGAGGTAGCTGAATCTTTCTCTCAACTTTTACTCAAGATAAATATTTTCTCGTTCTATAGGAAGTAAAAATTTTTCTGAATATTTTTAATCTGAGAAAAATGTCAAAACCACATGTGTCATCTTAGCATCATTGAGACCTTCTGAATTACTATTTACTAGTAATTAGCTCTGATGATAATAGTTAAGTCAAGAATGCTGCTTGGTGGAGGGATACAGCTGAAATCAGATAATCAGAGTCACGTAAGAGGATGAAGGCTTCCTATATGAAAAAACAGTAGAAAACTATCCCTTTTATTTAAAAAAAAAATAAAATTATTTCACAAAAGCTGGCTAAGTCTTTGTAATGTTTACCTGAGTTTGTTTAAGTTTTGTGACAAATTTCAGGCAGGAAACTGCAACAGGACAATGAAACTATGGCACTGTATGCTACCAGTCCAAGTAATACTCAAAACTTTCAGAAATCCTACTGTCTTTGTGAAGAGAGTATAAGTTCATTTTGATGTGTAACTGATTTTACAGTCTGGTAAATGCAATGTACACTCTCTTTCATTTGTCTTTGTAGTTAGCTCCCCCTTTCTTTTGTCTGTCTAGTTTAGAACTGACAGATTTTATCCTGTTATATTGATTATTTATTCATGTATCTCCATCAGTTCCAATTATCTGAAATTGTTTAGAAACATTAATGAATGAAGTTCCAGAACATTGTGATGAGGAGAATATTATGTTTAAATCCAGAGAAGCTCTGGGCTTTCAGATACATGCCTTAGAGAAGAACTCCCAAGTCTCATAGTAATGTGGTTGAAACCACATTAACTCTTTCTCCAGGGCATTTTGATTATTAGTATTGGAAGAAAGGGTGAAAGGTGCAGTGGTGGTTGGAGAATATTAAGGGATGTATCACTGAAAATCGATACTCACTTATTTCCTCAGCGTCCATGATTGAGAGATACTGGAGACAGTATAATGAACTAGATGCTTGGTTCAACCCGGTAGACCATTTGCAATTAGAGAAGATTTTCCTTTGATGGGGGAAAAAAAGAGAAAGAGGAGATATATAAACCATATTGTTTTATGCCTCTGGTTGTCGTGGATTTAAATTGTTTATATCAAATATTGCAGGTTTCTAGATTATAGAAACTGGTAATTGTAATATACAGAGTCAAAATTAGAAAACAAATCTGTAGTTTACCTGTTTTCCAATGTGGGGTTTGGTTTTTTGTTTGTTTGGGTCTTTTTGTTGGGTTGGTTTGGTGTGCTATCTACTACTGTAGTATGTATGTATAGTATTGTCTTTATTGAGACTCTAGTCCATGCATGTGAGAGGTTATATATACCTACAAAATGCTACTTCTGTGTGCCACCAGCCATTTGATGATTAAAATGCTGTACAAAGACATGTAACATCAAAGAGAAATTCACTCACGTACAAGACATGCTGGGCAGAGTAATCCTGTCTCTTAATGAAATAAAATGAATTTTTTTAATTGCCAGCGATAAAGTATGAGTTCAGTCAATAAAATACTGTTGCGGTTGTGATGGCAGTGAGGCATTGAATGCCTCTTCAGTAACTGGAGCTAAATTAGGGTGGAATTATTAGTGGAGAGAGAGCATACTGAAGGTGTATGGCATAGAAGTAGACTGGAAAGGTAAACCCCTGTTTAGCATTTTACACTAGAAAAAATACCCCAACAAACCATTAAAATCAGGATGACAAACTGACTTCATGGTCTAACATAGAATTAATTTTTAGAAGTAAATGTTCTGGAATTTTCAAGGCCAGAAGTTTCAAAAAAAGACCTTCCAGGACATGATGGGGTATGGAGAAGGTTTCCTACTTCTCTGCTGCCAGAAGTCTTTTCCTCTGCGGTTGTTTATTGTGCTCAGATTCTTCTTGTCCATCTTCCCACCATTTCTCTTTGGTGGTGTGGTTCTCCTGACAGGTGTGGCAATGAAGAGAAATTCAGGAGGTTATGTGCTACCTCTTTAATGTGTAGCATCTCTTTCCCAGGATATGCAGTGGCAATGAATAGGACATTAACTGGTTATGATCAGCTGTTAGCAACTGGCACCAAATGCTTCTGGTTGAGCTCAGCAGTCAACATGCACTGACATGAATGACAGGTTTTTAGAATACCACCTTTGCTGTTACCTTAAAATCAATAAAATCTCTAGAAACAATCTTTCTAGAAACAATTAGTCTTTCTATATTGGTATGCTGGTTTGTTCCATGAGAGGAAATAGGAGTTGAGTGTCCTGGGCCAAGGTCCTATAGCCATATGTATAAGGCCATTGGAACCTCCTGGTAAATATCAACTAACCTGAATAAAACTTAGCTGCATGAAATACAAGATGATGTATGTAAAGGGTAATAAATATGTATTATGAGAGGCTAAGGGAGTTGGGATTGTTTAGCCTGGAGAAGAGGAGGCTCAGGGGAGACCTTATCACCCTCTACAACTCCCTGAAAGGAGGTTGAAGTCAGGTGGGTGTTGGTCTCTTCTCCCAGGCAGCCAGCAGGACAAGAGGGCACAGACTCAAGCTCTGCCAGGGGAGGTTTAGGTTGGATATTAGGAAGAGATTTTTTACAGAGAGAGTAGTCAGGCATTGGAATGGGCTACCCAGGGAGGTGTTGGATTCACCATCCCTGGAGGTTTTCAAGATGAGACTGGATGTGGCACTTAGTGCCATGGTCTAGTAACCACAGTAGGGTTGGACTCGATGATCCTTGAGGTCTCTTCCAACCAGGCTGATTCTATGATTCTATGATTCTATATTCAATGGTAGCTCAGTTGTAAATGCTAACATAAAAATGCCAGTTGCTAAGCAAGATGATTCAGCACACTTAACGTTTTTCATCCACATCCATGTGTGTTTCTTTGAAATATCATTTGTTAAATATAATTCTGCAGATTATTTGCAGAGAAGCTGGAGACAGAGGGATTTGAGGCCAAGACAGTGTTGGGGGAGAAGTGGAGGAGAAAGGGGAGAGAAAGGGATGAGGGTAGTGTGATAAGACTTCCACTGTGTCTGTGTTTCACATGGGCAGGTCTATACTAATGCTGAGTAACAGGAACCTGCACACAAATGTGGCCATAGAAGAAATGAATAGAATTCCTTGGTTCATTATTAGAAATAATTCCATTCAAAAGAGGAAAGTACTTTATTTTTACAGGCCATTGTTAAAACCTAATATTTTTTCTAGTTTGGTTATTTGTTTCTAAATTAGACACTGAACTTATTGGAGGTAAGTCACTTGGAGGTGATGTTTCATTGATCCAGGCCTCTATATTAATTGTATTTGTATTTACTGTTGGCTGTAGTACCTCTCCTCTTTCTTTGCTTCTCCATTTCTGAAACTATTTCCCAGTTTGGCAGAATTTCAATGTATTTGAATACTTGGGTTAGTACACCCATTTATTTTGTTGCTTTGATGTTAATTTCAGCATCTCTAAATTATGGCAAGGAACAGTTTTATATTTATATTTTTTATGGTATTTTGATATATTTATTGTAAATGTTTATATCTAGATCATTTTCTTGCAAATAACTTTTTACTTAATAAAAATGTGAACTTTTTACAAAGTAACTTTCTTCATTATGTTTGTGTAGGGGAAAATGCAGTGTTGCACTTCTCAATGAGACAGAATCTGTGCTGTCATACCTGGAGAAAGAGGTAATGTGATTTCTCTTTGGGTAAATATTGGGATGGGTTTATGGGGTTTTTTAATAGATGTATTTTAAAAAATGGGCAAGCGATGCTTTGAAAATCTTTTCTTGAATGATAGGTTAGAAAAATTATGCTGTTGAAAACACTGGTTTTAAAAATGTTATTGGCTAAAATCTTGACACTTTTAAATGATGAGTTTATTGAGAATGTGTTTGTATTTAGAAAGTAATTAATTTGAAATAATTCATATGCTGTCTTGCAGAAGAAAAATATATAGACACTGGCTTGTAGCAGATACTTAAGGGAGAATTCATGTGGCTTTCCCCCCCTTAAAAAAATTTTTTTTTTTTTTATTTTTTTTTTTTTATTTTTATTTTATTTTATTGCATGGGAAGTATTTCCTTACTTTTCATTTCCTGTGGAAAGTACTAGAAAGCTTACCTTTACCAGAGGGGAAGAAAATTCCCCAAGAATTTGACAGATAATTGTATTGCAAAATGCCTTCAAAATAAACATATTTTTTCTTTGGATTGTCTTAATATAACATCAGGCAGATAGTGTTTTTACACTAAAATGAACATGTCTATATTTTTAAATTTCTCTACCAAACCCACTGATAAGCAGTAAAAATGTTTCTGAAGACAGGACTGTCCCATGTACTTCAGGTGACTATGTCAGATTTGCCAGTCCTATTTTGGCATCTGAAAAGGGTTTACACAGACAGTGTTTTATCTGTTTTGAGATTGATCTCTATAATGCAAATTGGGAGAGATTTATGAGTGGAAACATGTGAAATTCAGAAAGTAGTTGACATTCATTCTTTTCAAATCCATTGATATATATTAGTGTACAAGTCTTTCCATTACTGCTCTGTTTTGAAATAAGTCCTAGCAATGAGAGAAGCTTCAATGCACGTTTTAAAAGTACTTATGGAATATCCCTGTTTTGTGAAGCAAAGATTTATCTACCAAACCGTGTTCTGTAAAAATGTGCAAATTTCAGAATGGAAGGTGTTCCAGGTTTATTAACCTAATTTGAAAAATTATTATGCTGTTGCAAATGTGTCTTCTTTTTTAGGATACTTTTTTTTATTCATTGGTGTATGATCCCTCACTGAAAACGCTTTTAGCAGACAAGGGAGAAATCAGAGTGGGGCCTAGGTATCAAGCAGATGTGCCAGACATGCTTACAGAAGGTAAATATGTGATCTTTGCTTAGTGAAAAAAATAAAAATCCTCATCTTGCATTATTGCTTATGCTGGATTACTGAACTAAACTAATCAGCATAGAATCAAAGAAAGTAAAATAATATATTTGAGAAAATTTACACATACCAGCAAATATTATGAAGAGACAAAGAAAGGATACGTGAATAGCTGTTGCAAAGACAATGTCCATTTTCAGTTTGTGCATGATGCAATTTAGGCATTCAATGTTTGTTCATTTAGTTCTTTGGTCTGGTTAGTTCTTCAGTACTGGGCACATAGAGAGAAGATGTTGAGTACCAACCCAATTTGTAGAATCATAACACAGGAGTCAAACAAGTGAAGAATGTATTTCTTCTCTCCCTTGTAAAACAAGCTATGCATAGAGAACCTGTGACTTTGTCTTCTTATTTTAAAATATTGGATTTTATCAAATCATCTGGTCTGTTTTGTAGCAGGATTAAAACAAATGTTTCTAGCCTTGGCATAGCTTTAAAATCACTGATACTTTCTGAATTTTATTTTCTTTATTTATAATCTGGCACAGCTACCTGTGCCTTAGTCTTTTGCTAAACAGGAACTACATTTTTTAAACAAAATTTCAAGTACAATATTTATTTAGTGTTTGGATGATATTTAAGAAGCACAGGCAGCTGTGTCTTGTTATGTTTGCAATTGTATTTACTTGGTAAATTTTAAAATGAGGTTGTTTTGTCAGCAAAATGTGCACTCTGAGTGCTAACAAAAGAAAAAGTTTCATGAGAAGTATTTAGATGTACATGGAATTTTCAGTAATCTTGGTGTTTATTCCTTAATAAGAAAAGATTGTGACAAGAACATCACTTGCAGTAAATGCAAGTGATAAGGGGTTCTCAGTGTGCCAAAAAAAAA
>NW_008659852.1:0-3019 GCF_000695815.1 Acanthisitta chloris
GGGGAGGGAGCGCGGCCTCGGGTGCTGTGGTGGATTTATTCCCAAGTGCTGTCACCACAGAGCCACGAGGGGAGCGAGGCCGGGCCCTGTCCTGCCAAGCGAACAAGGCTGGAACAGCCATCTGCCAAAGATACAGGAATATGCAAAGCTCCTGCTCCCTTCTCCCAGGCCGTTCCGGCGGAGGCAGCTCCGCGGGCGGGACGCGCTGGGGGCTCTGCACTGGCTGCTCTTGGCTGCTCGTGGTGTCGTGCCTGGGTTGGAATGGGGAATCCTTCGCCGCAGCGCCCAGGACTTGCCGAGCACACGCAGGTGGCCCTTGTGGAGACAGTGGGAGTTCCCTGTGTTCCACAGGGGCAGAATTGGGTGGTGGGTTTTGTTTGACTTCAGAGGTTCAGTTGTTAAAGAACTCCTTTCAGAAATCTGTTTGCTGGGAGAGAGAAGTGTAATGCAAGAAATGATCCACGCAGCAGTGGCACTGCAGGATTTGGGCTGCCTGGCACCTGCACTTGCAGTCTGGGGGCACCTGGGCCTGCCCTGCCCACTGCTGGAGCTGGGGGAGTGTGGGGTTCGGAGTGAACCCGTGGGAGGTACTGTACCGTTCCATGCGTTCGGTTCTTGTCCTGTAACAGCGTTTTGCCTCGGATTAGTTACCTCCCCTTCGTGTGGCCTGGAGAGTGACCTGCAGCCCTGTAGGGTGGTGTGGACAGGTGGAGTCTTTCCTCACAGGAGGCTCCTGTGAGCCTCTTGAGGGTGTGAACATCCCTGCCCATCACAGCTCCTGCAGCGCTGCTGCTTCCCTTCTGAGGGACCTGAGCCCCTGGAGCCTGCTGCTGGCTTGAGTGACGAGGTGATTCCTTATCTTTATTAGCTCCTTGTGTCAGCTGCTTGGTGGAAGGGGAAATCAAGATGAGTCTGTGCATTAGTGCTGGTGCTGTGACCTTTGCCTGTGTCAGGCACCTGGGAGACCCCTGCGCTGGCTTCCTGCTCCTCCCGTGTCCCGTGGCTGCCATGCTCGTGTTCCCGTGCTCTCCCCAAGGCTCAATTTCCCTTGTCTTGAAGAAACAAAACCTGCATGTGCCCCATGTATCCATGTGCTCTCCCCCTCCGAAGGCACACGTGTTCTGCACGGGCTGAATTCTCCGCTCTTGAGTGCCGGAAGAGAGCCCACGGTGTCCTGGTGACGACGGTCCCAAGCTCCAGGGTGTGAGGAGAGGCAGGGCCAGAGCTGAGTTACTCTGAGATCTGCAGCTCTTGCTGCTCTCGTCCTGCTGTGCCCAGACTGCCGAGGGCTCTGTGCAGTGCTGGCTGTTGGTGTCGGGGTTGTGGCGCTGGAAGGATGTTTAAATCGGGGGTTGCTCTACCTCCGGGTGGAGTGAAAACTTGTGTGAGAACTGTTTTGCTGAGGCCGAAGGTGGTTTTATCTCCTAGTTCCTCGGAGCTTCCTGGTGCAGCCAGCCCTGGAATTGCTCGTGCTGTCAGGTGTCCAGCTGTCCATGGGGGGTTTGGGATGGGCTTGGCAAAGCTATGCCCAGGTGGCACTGCGATTGTTTTGGTTCCCAGGGGGGAAAGGATAGTGCAGAACATCTCTGATGGCCTCTAGGTGGGTCCCTGTGGCCAGCACGAGCCACCTGGGCCCTGTCACTGGCAGCCCTGAGCAGGCTGGAGCAGGTTGGCCCTTGGGCCCGGGCGGCGCGCCGAAAATGCACGCTGTCCCACTCTGGGTTCGTTGTGTTTCATTTTCCTGTGTGTGAGTGCGTGGGTGGTTCCAGCCTGTCTGTGCTCGCTGGGGCAGTGCATGTGCAGCACGGGATGGTGTGTTGCCTCTCTGAGTCTGGGAGGAATCCTATGATAGCACATCGGGGGTGAAAATAAAGGAAGCTTTTTCCTTAATGTATAAATGAATATTTGTATGATTAAATTAACACAGAAAAAAATGTTCTGTAGCTGTTGAGAGTTTTATTGAAGCTGCAAAACTTTGTCACCTTGCAGTTAAGAGTACCTGGTTTGCTCCATCCCCAGGGTGTTCCAGACCCTCAGGCACAGCATCCTTAAACCCAGCTCCAGCCCTGGTTTACCCCAAAGCACCGTAAACCCAAACCCAACCGAGTGCGTATTGAGGCTGTCAGGTCACCTGTCCAGCCTGGCAGGTGGGGAGAGGTCTGGGGGTGGTCGTGGAACGGGGTGAGGAGGGAAGGGGCTCCTTGCAGCGTCTCTCCGGGAGGAGGATCCCTGCGGGCACACGGTGCTGGCACAGACCCCGACGGCCTGTTCACCGACGTCAGCTGCGGATCCCCCGTGACAAGGTCAGGTCACTTCTCCACAACAGCATCTGAGCAGGACTGGGATGGTCTGAGGAGCAGTGGAATGGTCTCGGTCATCTCCGTATGGGAACTCCAGCACGCCGCGATGCCACGGCTGCATCCCCAGGTACTCCTTGTGTGGCTGATCTGCATCCCGGCCTGTCCCTCGGGGCCTGGGGTGGGCTGGGGTGGTGCTTCACACTTCCAGCAGCCCAGACCAGAGAGGTCAGACCTGCTGTCTCCCGAGTCACTCGGGTGGCGGGAGAGGGAGTTGGAAGGAGGGGAGTTTGGTTTGTTCTTTTCTTTCCTTGCCATCTGTAAGGGAATACCTGGTGCTCCCGTGTGTTGGGACGGGGGTACATGGAGGTCTGGCTTCGCTGGTCACTTGCACGGGCGTCCCGGATTGATCCAAGTTCCTGGGTGAGGCCTTGCTGCTCAGGGCCCCAGCCCAAGCCTTGCCTGGATCGGCCGAGCAGGGAACAGCTGAGCCGAGGCCGTTCCTTTGCTTACCTGTGAGTTTGTCGCTAATCCCTGCGAGAAACCTCAATCTGTGTGTGCTGGTTTGCTTTTATCATTGAGTAAATGCCTGGAGCTTTCCTGTGCTGGTTAAACTTGACTGAAAGCCTGACTGGGCACAGACATCCTGCTGCCTGTGCCCGCGGGTGTTTGCTCTGTGCCCCGAGCAGAACGCGCCCCTCGGGCTCTGGTGCTCGCGGGTG
>NW_008659853.1:0-32571 GCF_000695815.1 Acanthisitta chloris
GGCTGTTGGCGGTGGGTGCTGCGCTGCTTCGCCCAGCGCTGCCTGTCCCGCCCTGCCAGAAATCTTGAGTAGGGATCTGTCAGGTATTCGGGACTAAGTTTTTCCTGCCCCCGTTTTGTTGGGTTTTTTTGGGTGTAAATAACACTTAAGGTCGTGTGGGTAAGAGGAAACATTCTCACCGTTTCAGGAGAACAAGATTTATGTGTCTCTTTAAACCCAAACCTGGCAATGGTATATGAATCTTGGCTCAAAGATTTGTAGTTGAAATATATCCCCTTGTCGAGTCTCGCAAACCTTGCTGAGCTGTTGCCGCTGAACTTTTCATCTGTCTGTCAGTCAGAGGTGGCATTACTTGGACATCTGCTTCACAACATGCTTGGCTTGACTGGGGTGCTGATTTCTGAATATACCAAGCACATTCATCCTGTTGAAACTCAGTCTCAGGACCTTAAATTAAGAGTCCTGGAAAAGTTTATAGCATGTCTTCTAGAAATGACAGGGTGAGGCTGCTTCATCATCCTCCTTCTTGCCTGTTTAGTGCCCTGCATAGGTCGAAAAGTTAATTACAAGTGTCTCTGTCAAGCGTGAGAGGCAGTTGTCCCAGGCCCGTGTGTTCTGCTCTTTGCTGCTTTGCCTTGAAGCAGTTTCCCAAGAAGGCTTTAAGCAGTGTTGTTACTGAAGGTGTGTGTGCTATTCAGCGTGTTTTGAAGCAATGCCTAAATCTTGTGACTGTAACAACAGATTCGAAGTGGAGTTTTCTTATCTGCCATATGTTAAACAAAATGGGCACCTTGGTGATCTTTAAGTTTTGTCCCCATGTTCTTTGGTGCTGAAATTTGCTAATCTGTATAAAAAGTGTATGGTGTTAGTTTATTAAAGTTAGTTTGTTGGCTGTACTGCTGTATCAAAATGGCCATGTTAGTATTTCTAGAAAAACAAGAAGTGACTTATCAGCTGCTGCATATGTCTTGGAAGAGGCCAGGCTTAAATTTCACCAAAAAAATAAAAATAGGCACCTAATACTGTTCTGTGAACAATGGTAGGTTTTGTTAGGCTCCTTCATTCCCTTCTCTCTCTCCCTCCTTCTAAGTAGGGCAGAAGTGTTTGTCACTGACTGATTTATTTCTTTCCAGGTACTAGTGAACACTGCCTGCTGTTTCCTGATGCTGGTTGCTAAGCTGATCCAGTGCATGGTGTTTGGTCCTCTCCGTGTCAGTGAGAGGCAGGTGAGACAGCAACGTGGTGCCTTGGATACTGCACACCAAGAAATTGTGAAGCAGGACAAGTGGTGTGTTTTTCTGTATGGAATTGCTGGAAGCACACAAGAAGAGTAAATTTTAGAACAGTATAAATCTTACTATTTGGTTAGCTAATATATCTACAGCCACAAGCTTCCAGTTTATTTCTAAGGAAACTTTTCCTGTTGTATTTTATAAGCAAACTTGAAAATACCATTTCCTTACTGAACTTTGTCAGATTTCTTACAAGCACACCCTCACTTCAAAATACTTGTCACATGTTCTTCTCTATCCTGCCTGCACCTGGCAGCATTTCTGCATTGTGTTTTGGAGCTGTCAGCACTAGCAGTCTGAGTTCCCTCTTGTTTTGTGCCTTGCCTGCTGGAGAAGTGCTTTCCATCCTCACTTGCTGAGTGGACAGTTTATCAGACCTCAGGTTTAAGAGGGAGTAGGCAGGCAGATGCCCAGAGAAAGGAGGTGAGCAGTGCTGAAAAACTGAGGCTGTTTAGTCCTGCTCTTGGCTAGGTGAGAATGCTTTCAAAAAATCAGCAAGGGAGCCATGAAAGCCCAGGGGTTTTAAAGAGAAGATAAAAACAGCGGGAGGAGTTTGGGTAGTATCTGTAGGTTTATTTTTTAATAGTAAGGCAAATGCATGAGTTGCTCTGTGTAAACGCAGTAGCAGTGGTTTGAAGTGTGTTCACATATTGAAAAGAAGTGTGTAAATGCAGGTCTTTAGGAGGAATCAGGCCATGATGATTTTTGACATGCAGAACTGAGGCACATAAAGCCTCACTGATTACCGTGGTGCTCTCAAAGCCTATTGTATTTGTAATTCACACCCTGTAGGGTCTCTGAGTGGTGTATTAAGACCAAGGCACTATCAAGCTGCACTGGGCCAGATTTTCATTCCAGTCCATGCTGACTATACTGATGTGGAATTTTAACCAGGGGTAGCTTCCAGAATGTTCTCTGTGCTCTTGAAGAAGTGTAAAGCAGTATCAGTGTGGATCCATTTATCTTTGGAAGGTGGGAGTTATGCTTCAGTTCTCATCTAAAGGGGAGCTGGTTATTAATATTGGTGAGCCCAAAACAGCAGCATCATGAAGGAATTTTGGGCCTGTCTTAACTAAACTCCTGATTTCATCCTGTTCTTTAACAAAGCATTTTGTTTCATAAATTTTTATATCCTCACCAAGCTCTGTCTGCTGCTCAGGAACATCATATTGTTTCTTTCATGCTGCTTATGCGTGGGAATCGTTTTACTTTCATTGCTCATCCATCTCATTCTCCACTGCAGGCATTGTGGTTCTTAAGAGCAGACTTTGTCATCTTTTCTTAATCATTTGTACTTTTTGGCAGGTTTTGGAAGCAAAGTGCTAGGCGATTGGGGCATCTTGAATAACTAGCTGTGGCAGTTCTTGTAGCAGAGAGGACTTTGTTTCCAGCCTGGGAGCTGTGTTGCTTGGGCATGGAGAATCAAGCTGAGATCAGACTGGGTTTGTGCTGAGTGCTATTTTAGGAGTATGTCAGGAAACTCTGTTGTGTAGCACTGTTATGTAGTGGTGGTACAAAAGACTATCTAGTTACTAAGGACTGGCAATATTTTTAATATGTTTCTTAATTCAGTAAGGGTAGCAAATACTATTCAAGATGTGTATGCAGCAGGCTTTAGCTAACGCATTGTTGCATTTCTACTTCCATCTTTTTTTTCCCCTTTCCCTTTCTCTTTTCCCCTCCTTCTCCCAGCAACGTGTGGATTCTCGATGCTTTCACTACAGTAACTAAGTGTCTTCCATTACAGCATCTCAAGGATAAATTCTGGAATTTCATCTTCTACAAGTTCATCTTTATTTTTGGTGTGCTGAATGTTCAGACAGTGGAAGAAGTGGTGATGTGGTGCCTCTGGTTCTCTGGACTTGTGTTTCTTCATCTGATGGTTCAGCTCTGCAAGGATCGCTTTGAATATGTAAGTTTTGATTAAGGGCTGTGTTTTGGGACATGGTGATTCTGGTTTGGGCACTGGCTCATGATAGGTTACAAATAGATCATGTAGACCTTTTCCTCACCCTGTGGTGCTGAATACATGCACCTCCCAGTAGCTTCAAATACTTGCTTTAAAGTGCAATGTCAATCTTACTCCTTCAGTTTTCCCGTGAGACAAATGGAGCTGAAGATACTTATTTTCTTTGATAAATTGCTCCTTATATGTGCCCTGTAATTACTATTACATAACTGTGTGAGATGTCTTCTTAGCTCTCCTTGGTGAAGACAACTTGACAGCACAGCATCCCTTAGACTGGTGCCCTTTAGGACAGGTCCATGGAGCCTGTGTCTGCAGATTCTGTGCTCAGGTTTCACACTCACTTAGACCTACGGAATTTTGGCCACCAGTGTCTTTACAATGTCCAGTGCAAATTTCTCCCTGAAGTACCTTCCACTTTATGTTAGTACCAGGAATAAATTCAGTAGAGATGCAAAAATTAAAGGCTAGGCAAGGAAGAAGGAATTTGAAAAGTAAATACTGGCCTTTAAACATCTATAATGGGCATGCATTTTCCTAGGCTCCTCTCTCCTGAAATAAAAGTTTGACCTAAACTGAATCCATGGATTTCTGTTTGGTAGCTCTGTGTTTTGTGGAGTTTTTTATTAATATCCAGTAAGGCCTCTTAATTCACAGGTAGCTTAGCACTAATCTTGAAACTAGATTGGCTGGGCTTGGGACAGTTGAGACAGCAGCGAACAAGGCAGTCATCTGGTACTTTTAGTGAAAGAACAAAGGTCATGTTGGAAGCAATCCGTATTGTATTCCTTCTGCATTCAAAGCATGTGTCGTAATTTTGTGCTTGGACAAATGGTACTTGTGTCATCAGCCTTGCAGAGACAGGAGTGTATGGAGCTGAACCAGATAGAAAGAAGTAAGAAAAGTACTCATTTAGAAAGAAAACATGGGAGTCAATTTTGTTAATCAGACCAGAGTGAGTATTTTGGGCAGCTACTTCTTTCCTTGTGCTGTTCTTCCTCAACCTGCCCTGAAAATAAGGGGATGGACCAACTAAATACTTGGTCCTTTGGGTTGCCTTTGATTTAGACAGCCTAGGTGTAGCATGCTATTAAGGTAGTTGAGAGATTTTATATGTTTTACATGCTTTTGAATGAGACAACTCTTTTTCAGTAGAGTTTGTCCAGCTGCAAGTTAAATTTTTTTGGGGAAGATGTCTCTTTCTTCCAGAAGAAAATGGCATTGGAAGAACAAGAGGTTGGAAGATCAAGCTGGATAAATTCAGATCAGCTGTTAGGTGCAAAGTTGGCAGAACATTGCTCAAAGACTGTGTATTAGGTTGGATGTCTTTCTAAAGTGCATGTTCATCCTAAGCAGATGCTGTGGATTTGATGCAGAAACTACTGTCTCTGTGGTTTTCTTGCACAGGTGATTTAAACATTAGATCAAGCAATCATAATACTTGTAAATTAAAAAATTGTAAATGATTGTTTAAGAGCCTGGTGAATGTAAATGACAGCAAGATGAATGAGACTTTGGGATGGTGTGTGGTGTAAGCTTTATTCTGCATCATTTATTGCTACATTGCATGATCAAGATCATGAAATTAGTTTTATTCTAGAAAGCAGAAGATTTTCCTGAATGAGGATTTGTTTGGTGAGGTGACTATGGAAGGCAAGGTGGATGAAGTACTCCTTTAAACCTGTCATGTGTTGATGTATTTGTGTTGCAGCTCTCCTTTTCTCCTACCACACCCATGAGCAGCCACGTCAGAGTCCTGGCCCTGCTCATAGCCATGCTCCTGTCCTGCTGTGGGTTAGCAGTCGTCTGTGGAGTTGTTGGCTACACTCATGGCATGCACACGTTGGCTTTCATGGCAGCAGAGGTGAGACTTCCTTTGTATGGGTTGTGGTTTCTGATTTGCCTTTCACCCCTCGCTCACAGGTGAGTTTTCTTTTAGTTTCCATAAGGAACAAACTTGGAAGCACAAACAAGCCCTTCCCTGTTTCACAGCAGTTGCCAGACTGGTGTGCTTTCTCTCTTTAGCATTTAAGCCTGAAAAAAATCTTTGTCTGAAGAAGGGAATGAGAGGATAAATCCGTAAGATGATGCTGAAATCAAATGACAGCTTATGAAAAAATAATGGTTGTGCTTCATGAGCATTGCAAGAAGCATTTGGTGAAATGGCACTAGAGAGAGGGAGAGAGTGTGTATGAAAGTGTAATGTGCTCTTCAGCCTCTTTCTTTGAGGTTGTATTTTCTATTTCATTTCCCCCCAAAAGGAATGAGACTAACATCCTTTCCTTAAGGCATACTCAGGAGATTTGCTTATGTTTGTGTAACGAGTTGTGTCTCAGCTGAGATGAGCAAGGCATGTTTGTGCACTCCTGAACCCTTTGCAGTGTGGAGTAAACATCACTATGTTTGTGGAGTGAACATCAGTATGTTTTTGATGTTGTGCTCTGCCTGAGGAAGTGCTAATCTTAAACAAAGGAAAGGTATCCAGTATAATTGCAAGTATGTTGTGTTAGCACATCTATGGTGCAGATAACAAGTAGCGTGTATGATTTATTTTTCTTCCCCTATCTTGAATTCATACTTGGAGCTAGGGAGGAGGAAAGAAAACAGTTAGCTGATAGTAGGATAATACGATGCTGATTGCAGCACAGGTCATTTATTTAACATGTCGCTTTCTTTTTCCCTGAACACGAGAACATGCAGGGCCAGATTTGTAATTGCACAGTGATGGATACTAAAGATTTGCCCATGTCTCTAATAGGTGGGGTCTTGTTGGTGTCGTGTCTCTTGTCTTGGCTGGGCAGAAGGATTTATCAGCCTTGTACCAGCACAGGGTGGGTTTATCAGGGAGTGCTGCAGTGCCTGAGTGTTGCCTCCTTAGCACTGTGCCATGTGTAGTATAGGTATTCTTTTGCAGAACAGCTGGCTGGGGCCCAGCTGTTCATTTCCCTGGGAGCTGTTCTGTCTGCTGATTAACGAAGGAGTGGCTCAGTCAGTGTAAATGTGGTGTCTTCAGCTGAGCTATGGATCCCTGCAGCCTGTTGTGCTGTCGGTGGGCAGTGAGGAACTTTGTAGGATATGTAGAGGAAAGGGTCTCCTAGCCTTGCTTGCAGCCACTGGCATTTGAGGACATTCCTGAGCTGAGGTCTGCACAAGCCTGTTGGGTTTGATAGCTCCAGATGTACTCTGGAAAGTTGCCTGGCCATTTATTGGAACTCAGCTTCCATAATATCCAAAGGCAAAAAATGCCATGTTTACTTGGCTTTATGTAGTTGTTTTTAATCTTCTGTCTGATGATCACAGAATGGTTGGGTTGGAAGGGACCTTAAAGATCATCTCATCCAACCCCCCTGCCATGTGTGGGGGATGAGGTCCCTAGCTATCATCTTATACATTTATGGTTAAAGTGTGCAAAGAATCATTCCCTGTTTACTCTTCTTCATACTATTTGTGATTTTATCATTCTTTCTCCTGTTCCCTTCCAGACTTCCCTTCCAAGCAAAAGAATTCTAATCTATTTAATCTTTGCTCATAGAAAGTTGTCTAAGATCTTGCCCTTTTTTGAATGTTTTAAATATTCCCTGTATGGATTGAGCAACCATGTGTGGTTTGCTTGATTTTAATACCCAGTACTTACGTGAGTTGAATAAAACATTTAGGTGTCTTTCTTTAAAGGTACTGGCAGTGACACCTCATGGCAGTCTTCAGGCTCTCAGTAAGAAGCTGAGGGCCTTGCAATCTTGCAGACTGAAATGTTTTTTTGGTGGTGGTTTGTAATGCTGCTCAGGAGGGACTTTGCCAAGTGTATTCCATTAGTGTGAATGAATTACATTAAGTTACATTAAGCTATTAATCTGTCTTCTGACTCTGCAAACATCGATTTAGCTTGATGCCTCAGGGTTTTCAATAAAGCAATATAGATGTTTTTCTTGCGTTTTAGGTAGACTTGCCCTTGTTCTCTGTTGTTAGCATTTTCTTCACTGCGACGGGGGGATGTGGAATTGCAAACGCCCAGAGAGCTGATAAAGGACTGCCTGTATATGTTAGTAAATATTAATCTGTTTTGCCTTAATATATGGTGTTCAAGAATTATAGTATAGCAAACAATGTCCAGTCTGTCTATCATTGCACCTTTTGTATCATAAAAAAGAATTACTCTGTTCCTGTAGCAGCCATTGTTTGCTCCTGTGTCAGACATCTCAGTTAAGGCTGTGTAATGATAGTGGTATTCAAGTCTTGGAGTTGTACTGTACGGATGATAGTATGTTTTCCTGTATGGCTTCTCACTCCCCATCCTTTATCTTCAGGTCTGAGTGCCTTCCAGTCGTGTGCTGATGTACGTGACTAGCATCAGCCAGTGCTGCAGAGTCCCCGGGGGAGAAGCTGTTCCTTTTGGGCAGAGCAAGAGCTCTTGAGGTGTCAGAACTGAAAATGGCCTGCTGTACACTTAGAACCTCAGATGACAGAGCTGTGTACCTTGTGTTCCAGTGTAGTACTTTCTGCACAGTACTTCTCGTGTCAGAACACTGAAATGCATTTCTGGAAATGGCAGAGGAACCAGAGCCCAGTGCCTTCACCAAATCTGTACTAGCTTGTCCTTTCAAGTTTGATGCTCTTGCTGCCTCAGCGCTAACCAGTACAAATCAATTTTTGGCAAAACTAGCTTCTTAAAAAATGCCAAGACTAGACCGTTCAGATTTCTACCTGATGGGTATCTTCCTTATTGGAGACTTTATGCTGTGCGTACAGGTTTTGACAAAAAATTATGCTCAATGTCGTATCCATCCAGCAGCTCAGGCAGTCATTGTATTTTACCACTTGCATTGCTGGAATTTGGTTGTATTTACTTTTCCTCTGTGGTCTGCCCAAAGTTTCTCTGTAGCCACAAAACCTTGCATGAACCAGGTGTAGTCTCTTTCTGGTACCCACGTGTGGAGTAACGGGAGATGGAAAAGGGTGTTATAACATTCCTTTCAGGAGCAGTTAGTGTGCTAGTTTGTTGTGAAAGATGTTTGTGATGAGAGCAGCACCCTGTGCTAGGTGACTTGCTGTTACCTTCTTGACTTTTTTTTGTGTTATTTGAATGATGTATGTATCTTATCCTGGAGCCTTTCTTTGGATAGAAGATTGCACTGTTGCTTAAGTAGTCACAGGAACAATTGTTTTAGAACCAGCTAGTAAACAGTTGGCAGCTGTGTTGGGTATTACAAAGGGTTAAATATGCATAGAAGCATTTCAAGAATGCTTTTTACAGATGGAAAATGCTATTCAAACCAACCAGATTATTGCTGCATTGGGAAGTTAGTGGTTTTGGTAGTTCTTCTGTACTGTTTGTAGTACTTAAGCTGAAGGCATGCCATCAGACCAGTTTTACAGAAGTGGTTTCAGTTGCTCATTATAAATCCCCTGCATCTCAGTGTCAGTTGGCCCCTGCTAAATACAGGGTAGTGTGGGTAGTCTCTGGGAGGGCTTGTCCTGTCCCTTTTTTTTTTTCACTCTGAGGATAGAATGAAGAGATGGATCACTGTGGGCATGATGGGTTACAGAGAGATTATAGGGCTATGTTTCTTGGCTGATAAGAGCCTGTGGAAATGTGGTTAAGTATTCTGGAGAAAGTTCTTTCTGGTGATTTGTCTTTAAACTTCTGATCTTACACTTCCTGATATACTCAGGTTTTTTTCTCTGTACTTAGCCTAGAGAGGTAAGTATGATTAAAGAGAGAAGTTACTTTTGCAACTTTTACATCTCAGCAAAGGGGGTAAGTTATTTGGAAGTTCTTTCATGGTTCTTCCTCAAATTCCTACTGCTATTCAGTTCTTCAGGTTTTTTTGAGATGTAGGATGAGGAAATGTAGTTGTTGAGATTGTAGTCTCAATGCTTGCTGAGTGATAAGAATTGAAAAAGGCAATGTGTCCTGTGTAATGGGGGAAAAGTGAGAGTTAACAGCAGTGATGGTAGTGGTTGCTGCAAGAGCACAGTGTGTTTGGGAACAATTTCTTCCATATTTATTTATAAGCTTTATGTTTTCATAGGTATATTGAGCACACAGTCATCTACAGTGACCGTTGGTTCACAGGAACCTGTTAAGCTGCAATAAACAAACTTTGTGTTTTAGTCCTTGAGCTCCTGCGTCTGGAGTGCTGTCCCTGCCAGAATGTTGTTAACATATTTTTTTTCCTCTCCCCCTTTTCAGTCTCTGCTTGTGACAGTCAGAACTGCTCATGTGATTTTACGGTGAGTAGCTTATGTTTTAGAGGATGGTTGTTCAGGAAGGTAGTGTATGTAGCATGTTGATGTACGTGGTGTATGTAATTACCTTCTTGAATTACAAGTGCATATTTGGAATTGAGAGCAGCCCTGAGGAGAAAGACTTGGGGGTGTCAGTGGATTAGAAGCTTGCCATGACCCAGGAATGTGTGCTTGCAGCCCAGGAAGCTCAACTGTGTCCTGGGCTGCATCCTCAGCAGTGTGAGCAACAGGTCAAGGGAGGAGATTCTTCCCCTCTGCTCCTCTCTGGTGAGGCCCCACACTGAGCACTGCATCCAGCTCTGGAACCCCATCATAAGAAGGACATGGAACCTGCTGGAGTGAGTCCAGAGGAGGCCATGAAGATTATCTGAGGGCTGGAGCACCTCTGCTATGGGGACAGGCTGAGAGAGCTGGGGTTGTTCAGCCTGGAGAAGAGAAGGCTCCTGGGAAACCTTAGAGATCTTTCCAGCACCTAAAGGGGCTTCAATAGAGTTGGAGAAGGACTTTAGACAAGGGCATGGAGTGATGGGAAAAGGGGGAATGGCTTCAAAGTGACAGAGGGCAGGGCTAGATTAGATATTGGGAAGAAATTCTTCCCTGTGAGAGTGGTGAGGCACTGGCACAGGTTGCCCAGAGAAGCTGTGACTGCCCCATCCCTGAAAGTGTTAAAAGTCTACATGGATGGGGCTTGGAGCAACCTGGGCTGGTGGAAGGTGTCCCTGCCCATGGCAGGAGGATTGGAACAGTATGGTCTTCAAGGTTGCTTACAACCCAAACCATTGCAGGATTCTATGAGAAGGGCAAAGGTGGTTAACTTCAGCCTGTGCTGTTTCTAGGCATAAGTTCTGCAGATAGTTCTAGTGGGAGCTGATAGCTAGAGACATGAATTACAGTGGATCAGTGCTGCTGTGTGAGGGTTGATATATGCTACTTAATGTCATTCTACTGGGTTTCTTGTAAGATCTTAGTCTCTAGAAGTTTTGCTGTGAAAAGGTCATGTGTCTGTGTATCTGTAACGCACCCACGTGTGTGTATGTAGGACATGGTGTGTAGCACAGAGCCTCTTTGTCCGGGTCAGTCTGGCATTTCAGGTCTGTCACTAAGCTGTAATGACTCACCTGAGAAACACCTCAGGTGCTGAGAAGTGTGGCTCTGTAGTTACTATAATCCCAAGAACAGACTTTAAGCACATGCAGGAAATTGTAACACATGCATCATCTAGTGGTGTCTATAGTGCCAGTGTGGGCTAAGCATTGATTGCTTTTTGCCTTTTTAAAATGTTGCTGTTTGAAACCAGTAACATTTTAAGAAGTCCCCCAGGGAAGGCACAGAGGGTGGGCACAGGGCTTAGGAAGGGCAGAGAACCCATATCCAGAAGTTGTTTGCAAAGTGGATAAAATAGTTTGAATTACAGAGATGCTATTTAACAAAAAAGATAGAGTAATGCTGACTTTCCTGCTCTTGCAGATACGTAGTTCATCTCTGGGATCTCAACCATGAAGGAACATGGGAGGGCAAAGGCACTTACGTCTACTACACAGATTTTGTCATGGAGCTAACCTTGCTTTCCCTGGACTTGATGCATCACATTCATATGCTGGTATGAAATACTGGACATAAGGCTGAACAAATAGGGTGGCCTTAAAATAGAGGGTATTTGGTATACATTTTTTGTATATTTTTTTTGTATATTTTTTTGTTTTGCTCATTTTGGAAACCAGATATTACTGAGAAGTTACTTAAATAGAGATGAAAATGTAGTGTGTGAGGGTCTGGCATTCTTTCCTCTGGTGTAATTGATGTTGCCACAAATAACTTTGTTATGGAATATTAACTACTGTGTAATGATCTGTGTAATAGGTGTTTAAGTAGCTTTTTTATTGAGTAATATCAGACTGAATTATTTTCATTGGCGGCAGGGGACGCTAAGATGGACAGGACTGAAAACAGTTTGTCTTCATTATAAATGGTGTGCTGCTAAAGTTTTATCTGAAGAGGTAATGAGTCGTAAGACCTGTGAACATGTGTGGATAGTCTGAATGGACTCAACAAAAGAGAGATTTTTGAGTGCTGTTTTCTTGATTCCTTTTTCTCTTAAGACCTGATGCAGCCTCTTGTTTCCCGTAGTGTGGGTTTCTAATCAGTGCTCTGTTTTTTTCCCAAGCTGTTTGGCAATATCTGGCTGTCCATGGCGAGCCTGGTGATCTTCATGCAGCTGCGCTACCTGTTTCACGAGGTGCAGCGAAGGATTCGGCGGCACAAGAATTACCTGCGTGTGGTTGGAAACATGGAGGCTAGGTGAGCCTCTTATTTGTTCTGCAGTCTTGATGTACATCTAGAAGAGAGGATCCTTACAAAAAAGCTGGGATTCTTCTATGTTCCTTGGATACATGATGGCAGGGTGTAAGCTGGAGAGATGCAGTCTTGCAAATCTCTGAAGTCTTTACACTTAAGAGTGTATTTTTGCCTATTTTATTTGTTACTGGGGAGACTCTTTCGAGTTTTAACAGATATGTAGGACTGACTTTTATAATAGCAGTGTTACTGGTAATATATGTACTGGCAACAAGTGAGCTCCCCTGTCAAGTATTTCTTTTTCTGTATTCTCTTGTATATATAATGTCGCTCCCTGATGGAGTGACAAGCTTTGCAGAGCTCTGCCTGTTTCAGTTGTCAGATATTGACTTTGGCTATGGTAGAAATAAATGCTCTTAATTGCATTAGACCATGCCATTCAGTTATTGCCTGAAATGAAATCAAAATATTAATTAAAACCTGCCTAGCTTTACCTATGTGTTTATATATATGAAGCCAACTCTTAAAGAGATCCTGTACCTGTAATGGAGCTTAGAGCACTTTGGCATTAATTTAGTCCATCCCCCTCTTGGGAAACAAGACAGAGAAACTGGGAGGCTTGCTAAAACCTAAGATTGTGCCAGATACTACTGCATCTCTGATCCAGTGTTTTCAAAACTCAGCTATGTCCTTAAATTTTTAAGAGCAGCAGGGAGTTTTACTCTTTCTTTACATCACTTTACTGTTTTCATTTTGGACCTCTGTGGGATTATTAATTCTGATGCCTGCTGCTGTAGTCCAGACAGAGAAGGCTGATTTATCTAAAACTTCCTGAGGCTTTCTTTGTGAAGAGTCATTTGATGGCTGTGATGCCAGGTTAAGAAGCTGCATAGTAAAGTTCATCCACAGTGCATTGTTTCATTTCAGTAACATGCAGCCACTAAACCCCTTTGAGCTGCTCAAAAAGCTGTTTGAGTTGCATGTGTCACAGACTTCTTGTCTGAGTGACTTGATGTGTTTTGGTCATTCTAATGGTGCTGGAAGAACTACATTCTAGCTTCCTTCTGAAGCTGCCAATGGCAGTGAGCTCCCTGCCTTTGTGTGGTTGTACTTTGAGTGTATTGTACAGCAGCAGTACTGTGAAATGTTGTTAGACCACTCCTCTCTATATTGTCTGTGTTTGACTACTGTGTAGTAACTGCTTACATGGTACTGTAGCATAAAAAAAAGACAAAAAAAAAAGACAAGACAAATGAGGGTGGCAAAATCCAAGGCCAAAATTAGTCAGACCATAAATGCTTATGATCCCAAGGAGACATCTTAATGGGTACAGCTATTAAAACTCATTTAGAAAAATGACATAAGCCAAATCTATACAGGTTATAACTTGAGGATCTCAACCTAATGATCATATAATTATCTCTTGGAAGGTACTAAGTCAAAGCTTTTTGCACTTAGGATGTATGAGGAGACATGCAAAAAATGTGCTTTCAAAAGGCACAGGAGGGATGTGTTTGTGTGTTTCTTTGCAGTGTGAGTCTGAGTTATCAAAAATAGCAAACCTGCTGGCACAGCTCTCCTAAGGAAAAGGTAACATGGAGGATAGTCTTAAGCTGTATCAGAGGAAGAGTAGGTTGGACATTAGGAAGAATTTCTTTACAGAAAGTGTGATTAGATATTGGAATGGGCTGCCCAGGGAGGTGGTGGAGTCACCATCTCTGGAGGTGTTTAAGGAGAGATTGGACGTGGCACTCCGTACCATGGTCCAGTTGTCATGGTGGTGTTAGGTCATAGGTTGGACTTGATAATCTCAGAGGTCTTTTCCAACCTGATTGGTTCTGTGATCTGTGATAAGGTTTTGTCAGTGCTGGATTCTCTAGACAGGAGGCCATGCTGAGCTGGTGTAGTCATTACTTTTGTCTCTTCCTTTTTCCTCTTTGTAGGTTTGCAGTTGCAACACCAGAGGAGCTAGCAGTCAACAATGACGACTGTGCCATTTGCTGGGACTCCATGCAATCTGCACGTAAACTCCCCTGTGGCCATCTCTTCCACAAGTATGTTTCCAGGGCTGGAGAGGTGCACCTGCCTGGGAAGGGAAGGGATGGATGAGCATGGCTGACATTTACAGTGAGATGACAAATAAACTGTCATCAGAGCTGTGGGTTCTTGCTGCCTGGATCGTCTTAGTCTGCTTCTAATAACAAAGTGCAAGTCTTGTTCATGCCAGTCATTTTCAT
This sequence comes from Acanthisitta chloris, assembly GCF_000695815.1. Lineage (NCBI taxonomy): Eukaryota > Metazoa > Chordata > Aves > Passeriformes > Acanthisittidae > Acanthisitta > Acanthisitta chloris. Next base: position 14,037 of record NW_008659853.1, read on the forward strand.
GTTTGAATTGTTCCACCTGGTACATTCCTTTTTCCTGCAAACTAAGAGTGTGCACCTTGTCAGCTAGTAGGTAGGTAGTGTTGAGTTTCCCATCGGCAAGTCAGTAGGTTTCTCGTCCATGAGGGTGTGTTGATTTTCAGGTGAAGAAGAAGAATTGGGAGAATGCCTTTCAGATATCAGCTTCAAAGAGAAAACAGGGAATATTTTTATACAGTGCATCCTTGCACGGTGGTGAGTCCCCTGGGACAGTTGTGGTGGCCAAGTCTGATGCTGTGGTTTCATGGAGGGATGAGTCCATCAAGGCTGTGAAAGAAGTTAACCAGATTAGCTGAAGCAGTTGGTAGTTGGAACTGGGAGGCTCTTGGCCAAAAGATCTCTCTATATATTGCTTCTTACACTCATTCAGCAGTGAATAGTAGCAGGTGCTTGGGAGACAGTGTGCTGAGCTAGATGTGACTTTTCTTGGATCTTCTGTAGCAGTGCTTACACTTTCATGCTCGTGCTTGAAAATGAAAGGAGATAAAGGGATTGAGTCAGGTGTTTCTGAAGTGCCACGTGATGGACATGCATGGTCAGTTAAACTGTCCCTGTGGTGTTACTTTCTGCAAATAGCTTTTTACTTTTCTGGTAACTGTCAAACCAGAGGTTGTAATGTCTGTGCTAATTTGTTGTCATTTATGACAAACCTTGCCATAAATATTTATCTGTGTTCCAAGCAGTCTCTAATGAGATAATGTGCCTCCGTAGCAGAAACTCCTCTTCCAGTGCTACTGAATCATGTGAATATTTAATCACCTGCTGAGCACTTGAGAAGCCTAGGGTCTTCTCCTCAAAGTCATTTTTTCTGTATTTAAAAAGATCCTTTTGTGTTTTTTTTCCTGAAACAGATACAGTTCTGAAGCAAGTTATACTCCTTAGTGCATTTAGGAAGGGAACATGTTACAGTGGATGACTGATGCTTGCATATAAAACCAGATGTAACTAATAACCTTATTTACAACCTGAGAGTGGTTTCTCTCATAAAAGCCTGGTGATTCTTCCAAGAGGCTGAACATTGTGTCCATTCTCAATTACGTGGGATTTTTTTCCCCCCCCCATTTATTTGGCGTGGAGGAGAAGGAGGCAGGGTAGATTCATATTGCTGAGATCAACTCTGTGCCTACATATTAAGGAAATTTAATGGGAGTAGGTGTCTGAATCTTTTAGGCTCTGTTGAAGCTCTGTCTTTCTGGAAGCAGTCAGTTTCAAAAGAGTTGTTTCTCTGAGAGGTTGCCCGCCTTGATGTGGTGTTGATCCTTCTCTACTGAGGTGCTGTGAGTGGCCAAGCCTTTCTGCCTGTGTGGTACAAAATGGGTGCAACCGTAGCTGGCTTTTAGGAACTGGTGCTGATGCAGGCTGATACGGGGTCATGTCCCTTCCATCTCCTCTGTGGTTGAGCTGTTGAGGAGCAGCAGCAGCATGGTGGTAGCTTGTGTAACTCTGGGTGTTTCCCAAGTGACCTTTTGTGAACAGCTCTAGCAGAGGTTTGAGTTGGCTGTGGGCAGGGTGGTTTTCCTGTGGCAAGAGAGGTGATGTTGGACAGCACTGCCAGTGCTAACATGCTGGCTGTGCCGTCACCTAAGTGGTGAGAGGTGGTAGATTTTTACTGTGGTGCTTTGGTTGTTTCTGGAAAACCCATCACTACGTATCCCTCCATTGCAATATGATGGAAAACACCTCAGCAGCATTTCAGGAATCGGGCAGAGTGCTTCTATCCTTGACTTTGCTTCAGTCCCTGAATTAGGACTTCTCCTTGCTCTGTCAACCCAAACCAGTGATATGTGCCTTTATTTTGTTTGCCAGTGCACAATTTGGGGAAGAGGCTTATTTGACCTTTTTGTATGTCTTTACCTTTCTCAAGTGTTTTGAGAGCTTCTACTGGAAAAAAACTACCCTGCAAGTGTGAAGTATGGGTTATAATATTGAGAAGTGTTCAGTGCTGTGAAATGCAGTTCTTCCACACTGAAAATTAGATTTAACTTGAACAAATACTGCAATTGGGTCATATCAGTCTGAATCAAAAAGCATGCACAGCCTTGAGTGTTTCAACCTGCATTTCGAACACTTCTTGCTTTGGGCAGGACAGCACATGCTCAGAATCAGGGATTGTAATGGCACAGAATTGTTAGTATTAATAAATCTGTTTAGAGAGTTCCTGGAGTGGTACTCGGTTTGGTGGTTTGAAAAGCTATTTGAAAAGCTTTAGAGATGCCATTGCCACATCACAGGCAGAACTGCTATGAAAATATGTCAGCATATATTAGCCATTTACATAAAACCCAGTTGGTTTTTGTCTTTTTTGGTTGGGGATGGTGAGAGAAGAGAAACTGTTTTCCCTTGCAGGCAAAACTTGCTTGTTCTGAGCTAGAAGAGGGACAACAAACTTGGAGAGTGTTTTAAGTTTGTGATAAATCTGCATGCTTGTTTATAAAAAGTGAACACTTGAGTATTTTCAGCTGAAAGAAATAAGAAATCTATGCCAAAGTCATCAGGAGCTCATCAAGGCTATCTCTGAGCAGTCCATGTGTTGATGTTGTGTACAGAATATACTGCAGCTGCTTGATGTATTCCTGATAGTGGTGTCTTGGAAAAAATGCTGCAAGCTCACCATATATTACTGTTTTCCTGTCAGCTCATGCCTGCGGTCCTGGCTGGAACAAGATACATCTTGCCCCACCTGCAGAATGTCTCTAAATATCACTGACAGCCATCACGTGAGGGAGGATCACCAAAGGGAAAATCTGGATGAGAACCTGGTCCCTGTGGCAGCAGCAGAAGGCAGACCACGCCTGAACCACCACAATCACTTCTTCCACTTTGACGGTGAGCTGAGCAGGTTTGACATCCAATGCTGTTGCCCAGATTAATGAAGGGAACAGCCTTCTGTAGAAGGGAATTCTATTTGTGCTTCAGTTTATCCTCAAACCACACTCTGCTTGTTTGTCCAACACCTTTATGTTTCTTATGGCTCTTTTGCAAGAGCTCAGAAATGTCTCTGAGGTTGTCCAGAGCTATGGAGATTTCTTAAAAGATTTTGTGCAAGTGCTCCCTTTTTCTGGATTTGTTGTGGTTAGCAGCTTCAAAACTGGCACTTAGGCATTGTGTGCCTTGCTGACAAGCAGAATGGGAAATTCATGTGTCTTACTTTGTTACCATGTGGTGCTTAATCAATGACAGGCAAAGAGGAGAAAAAACCCTCTGTGGTGCAGTATGAAAGTTGGTCTTTCTCCCCTAGCTAATGTGAGGTTGTCAGAAGTCCATTTCCCACTCAATTTACAAGAAAATTGCAATGTTTTGTTGGGTGCAGAAGCTTAGTCTTAGAAGGAATTGTGTAACCACAACAGTTTTTCTTGGGTTTTTTGTTGTTTTGGTGATGATATAAGTACTCACTGAGCAGATGTGATTTCAGACCATAAGTTCTGTCTGTGCAGACAACTTGTTTTGAAAAAGACAGTTTATTTTACTTGTCTTAGGGGTTTTTTTATACTTTTGGTATCAGTGTGTGCTTGTGTTCCACAGATTCTCAGGTTTTGATGGCAGTCTTGTTATTTCTCAGTAGGTTTCACTCCTGCAAATATTCAGCTTTGAGCTCTGCCCTTGTGGAGCTCCCATGAGGTAGCTGAGATGCTGCAAACTTAGAGTGACCTGTTCTTCATCTGTGCTCGTTTTGCAATCTTTGGAGATCGTGGGAGGAGAATTGTGGGCAGAGAAGGTTCAGACTAGGTACACTGAGACTGGCTGATAGTTTCTGCATGGCTTCCACGTTTGGGGTGCTTTAGGTCTCCAAAGGACATTTATATTCAGAATGACAGTATTTTTTTTGCTGTCTCTCTTGTGGCTTGGAGACCCTCAGAATTACCATGGAGATAGAAGTGGCATAGAGCAAACGCTCTATTTATTTAAGTGGCAGTGCAGAAGGAGGAGAGAACCAGCCATGTGCCCTACCTTGTTGAGCCAGAGCACACAATTGCAGCAATCACTTTGTTCAGTTACTCTGTGTCCCTTTGAAGTAATATTTTCTCAGGGATGGCCCATTTTGGGAGTGGATTCAGCTTGTTTAGAAGTTGTCCTCTTACAGTAAAATTGATGGAGTTACTCATGTATTCCAGAATTGATTTTGGCTCTGGATTATTTTAATTTTCACTTTAATGGGAACATTAAAACAAGAGAACAAGGATGTGTTGCTTTCTTGAACCTCTTCCTGCTCTGAAATTGTTCAACCACTATGTGACTGTGTTCAAAGGGAGTATTGGCAGTGATTTTGTCCAGCCATTTCCATGTCTTGAGACCTTAGGGATGGATTGCAGTGTACCCTGTGTGTACCTCATGGAATATGAAGAGTTATGTTAAATACACGTAGAAGTACTTCGTATGCTGAGAACCTCTTATTCTCTCTTGACTTCCTTGGTGGTTTCTTGCTCAGGCTCCCGAATTGCCAGCTGGCTGCCCAGTTTTTCTGTGGAAGTGATGCATACTACAAACATCCTCGGGATCGCTCAAGCCAGCAATTCCCAGCTCAATGTTATGGTAAGACTGCTCTAACAGCTTGCACCTCTGCCTTCCTGGCTGTGTTGTGGTGGGGAAAGGGTGACGTGGAGATGGGGTACATAAAGGGGAACTCAAAACAGTGGTTAGACACTAGGTGAAAGCTGTTTTTCTATGTGAGAGGAGTTCTATTTTAGTGAAGTTAGGGCTATATTGGGGTTCAAATGTGCCAACACAAAAGAACAGGTCTGGAGGTAGGTGAATGAGGGGGAAAAATGACATGTACTTTCTGTGTAGATAGGCAGACTTCTCGTCTTGCTTAGTGCAACTTCTTTAACTCTTTTTCAGTACTTCACTCACAACTTGCAGTCCCAAAGGGTGTGAATCTGTAACCAGAGAGTTTAGCTGTTGGTCAAGTGGTAACTGAGCAAACCCATTCTACAGCTGTTGATTTATTTGTTTTAAATACTTATCTTTAATAGCACTAAGCTCCAAGATACCTGTTTCTCTCGAGTGTCTTGTCAGTGTGAGGTGTGGCTCTCTGGCATCCTCAGCTCTTGCTGATTCATGATGATGACAGAAGTGTAGAGGATGAAATCCCAGGTTTGTTGAATTCATCCATGAACACTAAAGTAGTACTAAAAGAAAAGGATGTGGCCTCATGAACACACTTCATTTCCTTTGAGAAGTGCTGTTTCCTTTGGTTTTTCACAGTACTGTGTGCTATAGCATGGTAATAAATGTTCAGTAAGGTGCTTCATGGAGGTGATGGAATTTTCTGGATATGAGGTCTCTCCCATAGCCTTCACTACTGTTTAAACTTCAAGAGGGTAAGGCCACAATTTTCAGGGGGTCTGAGGCAGGGCAGGCAGGGGTGATTTATTAGTTAAATATGCAGAAACTCTCCATCTTAGGTTGGTTTAGATTTTCTTTGACTGGACACAGTGACGCAAACAGGCTTTTGTAAGAATGAGTAATGATTTCTTAGGATTGTGTATTATAAAAAGTACAATAGCAACGTATATTAAAATGTCTGCTTTAATGGAAAGGCCCAGGTTAGCAAATTGTTCAAGTGTTACACATTTTTAGTGGAAAATAAGTGAAGTTCTCCTTTGTGTTACTGAACAAAAACCTTGGGAAGTATTTTGAGGGGAAGGCCAGAGGCTGAAATGCTAAATCAGTTGTTTTGATCACAGGTGAGTACAGTGGAGAGTTAGGTTTGCTGTAGTTGTTTGTATTGGAACTCAGTGTCAGCTGCTGCATAGTTTTTGCTTTGCTCTCAGAACTCCTTCCACCCTTCTTTTCTCATTTCCTACTGTTCTCATTTCCCCCTGCTCCCTGTGATTTTGGGTATTATAATATTTGACAAAATCTAGCTCTTAGGCTCCAAAAGCATATGATTGTTTGCCTTCTGACTTTTATCTATTTCATTTGGATATTGTCTTAACTAACTTGAAATTCAATCATTTGCAGTTTCCTGACAGCTCAGTTTAATTTACTGGAGCTTTCAGATCCTATTAAACAGGTTTGTGGGCAGGGTGGCTGCAGAGGGTGGGTTATTAATACTTACTCCACTTGTCCTTACCAGTACTATTTTGGAACCTGTCTGGTGCAAAGAAAAATCGTCTTTCTTCCCAGTGTTGATCTAACTTTCAGTCACTGGTGAATTTTGATAGATGTTTATTTAAAAAGCTATCATAAAAAGAGGGTTAGGAAGCTTTTGAAGCCTTTATGCATCTACAAGCACTGTTCAGGAACTTAAATTTTCAGGGCCGTGTGGTGTCTCCATAGCAGTCGCAGTTTTGCTGTTGACTTCAGTGGAGTCAACATACTGCCCTGTAAGTCAATGCCCAGCATGAGCTTTCTTTCTCTTTCCTTTCTGTGTGTGGGTTAGCGTATCATAAGCAGCATCTTTGAGCTAATAACATTTTTATTCTCTTTCTGTTGACATGCTTCTCAACTAACTTTTATTTATTGCTGATAGTGACTGTATAAACCTTGCTTTCTCCAGGCCCATCAGATTCAGGAGATGTTCCCTCAGGTTCCTTATCATTTAGTTCTGCAGGATCTGCAGCTAACTCGTTCTGTAGAGATCACCACAGACAACATCCTAGAAGGGCGAATCCAGGTGCCTTTCCCCACACAGGTAAGTCATAAGACAATGCACCTGAAATGATTGACCTTCTTACTTACCACAGCACTGAGCCTGTTAATAATGAGTGAGGGGAATGAGCTAAGTCGAAGCACTGGTGAATTTGGGGTTTGCTTTTTCCTTTGTTTAAAGCTCTGTAAATGCAGTGGGTTCAGTCATGTACCAAAAATATATTGGAAATGTCCTAGCTATACTAGAGACAAATATTTGCTCCGTTAAAGGCAGCTCTTCCCGGTTGCTCTTGTGCAGAGCCTTTAGAACATTTCCAGTTGATTTCTCTGCTGACAGATAATTGAATTGTACCACTTAGGAAGGTTTTCTGCAAAGAAAGTAGTCAGCAAAATGATGCCTTGTTCTTAATTAGTGCTAGCAGATTTCAGTAAAGCAGTCTGGGGATAATGTTTCTGTTAATAAGTATATTGAATTCTGGTTCTGTGCACATCAGATTGCACTGTTATCTGGAGTCTGCGTGTGGGGAAGCAGAGAGAATTCTCTTTCGACACAGAGCATTCTGTTTATTGCTAACTTGTCTGTTTCTCATTTGAACACAGTGCCTGACGGTGCAGAGGGCAGAGCTTGAATGTGTTCAAAGAACTGAGTTTTGTTTGCCGTTTCACACACTGTATTAAACCCATGATGTTTGCATTTCAGCGTGCAGATAGCATTAGACCTGCATTGAACAGCTCTGTGGAACGACACAGTACTGATCAGGAGGATACTGGAACTGTCACACAGGTAATTTAGCATAAAAATGGGCAAAAAAGCACAATTAGAAGCTGCATGGACACGTTAGGTGTCTTTGGTTCCATACTAGCTCAGGCTGGTGGCTGCCCTTCCTTGCATTTCACACTAGAGCCAACACCATCAGGCAAGTAAGTCAGACTTCAGCACAGTGCCCCTGTAAAGGATTATCTGTGTGCTCTTCTTTTTTCTGCCTTGAGGGAAAGTGCTCTCTAGTGATACAAAGAACAGAAGAAGATCATGTGTCTGTTCACATCTGGTCATCTCATGCCCATCTGTGGAATATAAAGAGCAGGATGCTTTTCTCTTCCCCCTTCCTCTTCTCATTTCCATTCTGTACATCTCCAGACACTTCCATTAAAATGAGGAGTATTTATCTTGTGGGTATAAGAATTCTTTAGTGTTCTGGAGCCTTTTAATACGTGGGGAGTTTAGGTGGGAATGGAATGAGATGCAAAGAGGGCCAAGAGAAAACAGCCCTTTGACATAAAAAGCACAATAATGGGTTTTGCTGGTTTTGGGTAAGGGCTTTATCAAGTAGCATGTGCTAGCTAAAATGTGGCAGGAAAAAAAATACCCTGTGAGTAGACTAATTCCACTTTTGTTTTTCCTGACTGTAGTAGCAACATTCTGAGGGTTTCTGTTTTATAAAACTCTCTTTCTGCTGGCTTAGAGAGCAAATTCATGAGGTGTGTGTGTATGCCTTTGGAGCCTTAGTGACCTGAATAACCTGTAACTCATCTGGAATTGAACTGCAGCAGTTCCCTCATTAGCAGATTGCAAGACAGAAACAACTTTTATTTGGTTTGATTATGAAGTGAAGGCTGAGGAAGAGGTGGTGGGGATTGGTGCAGCTATGTGGTTAGAGCCTGGGGCAGCAGGTACCGAACTGCAGGAATGAAAAACTTGATCTGGATCTAGCAACTCTTAACTTTTTGGGCTTACTTGAAGGTTTTGGTGGCATTTGCCCTGCTCTTTAATGAGGAAAACCTCTCTTTGTACAAGTGGTATCTAACTAGTTATCCTTAGCTTGGTACTGGCTTCAAATTCTGCTTTGGATAATTGTGTTGCTGTTTACCTTCCTTCTTCCTGCCTGGCACTGCCTGTGTCTCTGTCCTTCCTTCTACAGAACCTGAAAAACCTGGGAGTGGTGTTCATACATCACAGCACTGAGCACATGCTCTCTAATAGTGACTCCTTTTTGCTTTGCATTGCTGCTGAGCACTCTGCTTGGATGATGTGCTCCAGCTGGAGCGAATGGTGGTTTGGCTGGAGAACCTACTTTTGTTCTGTAGAATAGCACAGGTGAACAGTTGTGAGTGTCCCACAGCTGAGTGGGGCTGCTGGTGGCTGTGTGTGTGGGATGAACTGGTGGCCTCTGCGCAGGTTTTCCTGGAAGGATATTTACTGTGCCAAATGGGAATCACAGACAGAGGCTGAAGTGGGAGTCTGAGACTGCCATGCACAGAGAGAAACATGCTGCTGGGTAGTGTTGTGGAAGCTGGAAGTTGCTGCTGTCCTCCTCCCACCTGGTAAATGCTTTGTGCATTTAGTGTTAGCTCAGGCAGCCTTCAGGCTGCTCACCCTTGTCACAGAGCTTGGAGTTCTACCAAGGAATCAGGCTTGCTTACCTCCTTGCTGTCGTTAGTACTTCTGTTGTGGAGAGGAGTCTTGGGAGCCTAGGGGTGTCCTGCCTCTAGGAAACTCCTGTCACTTTGGTGTCTCTTTGATTTGGATTTCAATTTGTAACCAAGTACCTGGTGTATCGTAGATGTTCTCTTTCTGCTTGCCACAAGAATCTGTTGCTGTAGTCAGTCAACCATTTGTCTGTGAGGAAAGGGCTAGCAGCCAACAAGCTACTTCAGCAGGGTGCAGTGGATTTTTGAGAAGCTTTTTAAATACAAGTGAGAAGAGACATAAGAAGCAGCCATCATCTCCTCTGAGTGAGACTTGAATTTCTAAATTGTGGTTAGATATAGCTTCACACCTTATGGCACAGTCTCTGAGAGATACCATGGAAACTCCAGTTGCTTTGTGCTGCAGCCTTAGAGTAAGTTGTACAAACATTCCACCTCTTTTCTCTTTTTTAAAAAAATCAACATACCCACTGGGAATCTTTGTAGATCTCCAACAGTAAGTGCCAGACCCATTGGAGCTCTCCTTGTTGGAAATAACACTTCTCAGGGCAGCTAAGGTGCTCAGATAAAAGCTTTCTTCTTCATGAGGAGTGTTGTTTTTGGTTTTTTTTGTAGTGCCATACATCATATTATGACTTAATTCTACCTAGAGTTCAAGGGTCTTAAGATAGAGATAATGACTGATTTTTCTCCCCCTCCTCTTCAGTTGTAGCTTGTGGTTTTGGAGAGTCAATGCTGATAAAACGTAGTGGTAGCTGAGAGGCATTTCTGAGCACCATCATGGTATAAAACATGTTGCAGGTTTGTGAGATAATGCTCCAAACACTGACAGCCTCTATCAGTCTGGGCCTGTACCCTTAGCTGGGCATGTGCTTCTCTCCAGTTGTGCACTGGAATGCTGATGCTTCTGGCGATGTGCATAATGCTCTGCACCTCCTCTCCCTCCCCATCATATTTGCCCTCCCTCCACTCTTTTCTGACACTACTGTCACTCCCTGTAAGAACAGATTGCGGAGCAGCTAGAGCTGCTTTCTCCAAGCTTCTATTTTGATGTACTGAAATGTATTTAAAGATTATCCTTTGATTTTTATTTTTTTTGTTTGTTTATCTGTTTCTGTAATCCTGGGGCAGAGGTTGGGTAGGACTGCTCAGACCTAACTAGCAAGGCTGTTGTTACAAAGCTGAAGCTTGCCTGGTGTGGCTCCTGCCCCCCCCCACCTTGAGAATCCAGTTTCTTGTCAGTGCTTACGTACTTGGTGATTGTTTAGAGACACTTCTGGGACATCCCATGGCTTTTGTGAAACTTACCTTTTCTCTTGGAGCCTGAGAGAGGAGTAGTTTCTGTAGCATACAGGCTTCTGCATCTGTGATCTGCTGAGTTACTGAGGCTTGTCAAAACCTTTGCTGCAACTGGTTGTGATGGTTTTGTCACTAAAGCCGCATCAATAAGTGTTCTTGTGCTCAGATAGAGGAGTGGGCTCTGGGTATTGACTTTTGCATATTCGTAATGTTGTGAAAAACCCTAAACCTTAGGTGAGCCAGTTTGCGTCTTCTGATACAAATGGCCCAGGAAAAAAAACAAGTGAGCTTGTCTGAACATTGACCACAATCAGTGTCCTCACTGCTTCCCCCAGCAGAGCTTTTCTTTTCCCTGTCCACCTGTGTGTGCTAGTTGGAAGCAGCAGTCAGGTTGCTTTGTACCTGTTCCTCTGGGTCTGCTGAGGTTGTCTTGGCCCAGAGTACAATCCATGGGATTGTTCTGTGGGGCTCTCCCTTCCTCCTCAGGGATGTGGAAGTGCTCTGGGGCAGACCATGAGTGTGCCCATGTTATCCCAGCGCATTAGGTATGGGGAGCCCTTCTGTAGTTTTCAGTGTGCTGGGGTTTTGCTGAGAGAGGCTGAACCCCTGCACTTGTGTTTGAGGCTGCAGGGTCCATACTATGCTGACTTGGGCTCTGGCATCCCTGCTTGGCTCACCTACCTAATGGGAAGTGACATTTGTCTTAGCGCGTGGTCTCTGAGGGTGTTGTGTCGGGGAGATGGTGTTACTGGCCTGTCTCTAGGGCTGTGGAATGACTCAACTTGATTTGCACATCAGCTGCTTCAACCTGCATGTTGCACAGTGAGTCTGGGCTGTTGGGACTTGAGCAGCAATCCCCCTGTGGTGCTCACAGAACCAGCTGTTGAGGTTCCTGCAGTGGCTATGCCAAGGGCCCAAAACTAGGCGGTAAGAGCTGACTTGGCTAATACCTTCCTGGCGCATCCCACTTGCTTGAATAGTCCTCTGGGACACCAAATGATGGCTAAACCCTTAAACCCTTCACTGAGGTGATTTGTTCCTTGACGCCATCACGCTCAGTAACATGGTGCTTTTCCATCTGATCTGATTGCCCATGACAGGATGTGATCGGGATGTGCTGTTTCACCTCTGCTTGGTGCGCTCCGCGTCGTCATTCATCAGCTCTATTTTCGTGTTGGTGTTGTTGGCCAGCTGTCGGGGGAGAGGTGCAATGTGTGGGACTGGCAGCTCCTTTCCTTGGCACCCTGTGCCTGGGACAGTTGCCAGCCTTGCTCCAGCAGTCCAAAACACGATAATTTGGGCTCTGCAGAACCCAGTGAACCGCAGCCTCATAAATTCCCTTCTTAAGCACAAATCATCTTTGCAAATGTATTCGCTATTCTTTCCTTAGTATGTGGATTTCTGCTTTTTCAACTCTTTACTGTTACATTGCTTGTCAAGTCAGCTGTGCAATCTGACTTTCAAATGCCCCGTTTTCAGAGAGCATTAATTATGAGTAATTAATGTTTGTCGTTGACATTACTTTCAAACATGGCATAAAAGATACGGCATTATAGGATACAGCTCTTTGAACATGATTTGAAGTGGCTTTGTTCTGGTTTTTGGCTGGGCTTTTTGAAGGAGCCCAAGGGAGCTGGGTACAGCAGGTGAGCATCTTGTTTCTTCCAGTGCCTCAGAAAATGACAGTTCTTTGTAGCTTGTTGATTTGATGCAAAGAAACCCAAATTTTGCCAAGACTTACGCTGTGTTTCCTTTTCTCTTAGACTGAGAGAGTGCCACTTGAACTCAACTCCAGACTGGAAGAAATGGTGGAATTCAGTGAAATGGAAGCAGAGCCTAGTGAAGCAGAAGATTTCGAGGCCAGGGGAAGTCGCTTTTCAAAGTCAGCTGATGAAAGGCAGCGCATGCTGGTGCAGCGGAAGGAGGACTTGTTGCAGCAAGCTCGAAAGTATGTTCCTTCCCAAAACTCCAGCCTGGCCACTCAGAGTCCCCCAACGTGGGTTTCAAATGGATTATGAGCACTGAGAGCCTGGGTTGATGCAAAAAGCAGTAAGAGGAATGATCACATCTGCTGTGGCAGACTCGGGATGGCGTTTGACACAACTGTTGTGAAATAGCATTGTGTGTCCCAACATGCAGACAGCTTCCTACACAGCTGATCCAAAGCTCTTGGAAGTCAGAGGCTGATTTCTCCAGCATCAACAGGCTTTAGTCTGAGCCTGCAATAAGTGAGAATGGGTTACTTGTGTCGAGTCCTTTACTAATCTTTAGCTTAGCTCCTGACACAGGTGTCAGCCCTCACTGCCTGTGCTGTTACAGCTGGAATTCCTGTCAGGCACAACTCTTTCCAAATGCAGAGCCCAAAGCTGCACAGAGCTGACAGATGACCCTCTTACTAGAGCTTGCCAGAGTTGCTCAGGACCAGGCAGTCAGCACTATTGAAGAGAGAGGGACCAGCCTGGACTGTTTCTTCTAGCCCAACCAGTAGTAGGTGTTATAGGTGGAATTCAACGTTTTTATGTGCATTCCAGTCACGTTGGTGAACTTTACTAGCATCCAGTTGCTGATTAAACAGAGAAGGAAAAAGACTTTAGTGATGTAGAGGAAACCTTTTAGTGTTTGTAACAAGTATTTGTTAAAATTTTGTATTAATTTGTATGGCAGGGGAACTGCTGAGAAGAGTCTACAACAACCCAACTGAGCTCTGAGTCCTTTGGTGTTGTCAGGCTACCACTGCCCTTTCTGTTTTCCACACTGAAATGCCTGATAAATACCTGGGGGTGTGACACCTTTTGCAAGTTTGTCTATAAATAGACTTGCTCCTAGACTTAATTCTTTCTTGATATTTACAAAAATGTCTTTTATGGAGACAAAATATTGTTGACTTTCTGGTTTACTTGTTTGATGTGCTGTTGGATTTCAAACTGCTGTATTTTGTCACTAAGTGTAAAAATCCATTGGGCTGTTAATTCTGGCAGCAGCTTCCTTGTCCTCTGGCCTTACCTCATGGTCTGCAGCCCTAGTGCCCCTTCTGTCACAGGCTTACTCGCTGTCATCAGGGGTGTCTTGTGGTGGTAGACACTGCCAGTGGCTTAAAGTGGAGTAAGGGGAGCAGGGAGAGTCGGTGACTCCCTGCAGTCTCAGTGAATTGCTCTGAGTTGGGAGTAGAGCCCTGACATTTGGAACTGGCTCCTTCCCTCAGGCACAAGGATCTTGCACAAAACCTAAGAGCTCCTGCCAACTCTGCCAAGTCCATTGTATGTGATGTGTGGGTTTTTTTGGAGTACATACCTTGTGTGTGCTTTTAGTGAGGCATTTTCCTGCTCTCAGTGTGCCTTACAGCCCTCTCTGACTTCACGGACATAGCAGTGAAATATTTTCCAGAGCCGAACCGAGGTGGGCTCTGCTCACCCATCTTTTCCTTTTTTCTCAGGCGTTATTTAAACAAAACCTCTGACGAGGAGCTGCCCCCAGAGAAGCCTTCCCCGGAGGGAGCGCCGGCCGACCCGGTCACCCTGCGCCGCAGGACGCTCGCTGCGGCCGCCGAACGGAGACTTCAGATGCAGCAAAACTCTTAGCGCTCGCTGCCCCTCCTTCCTCCTCCTCCTCCTCGTGAGCAATGTTGAATAAATAAATTAAACACAAAAACCCCTGCGCTTTCTAAACCAGCAGGAAAGTGTCTCTTCAGAGTTCAGCTGGCTGTGCTGCCCAGTGAGCTGGCTGCGTCTCTGCTGTATAGAGCATGTGGTCTAATGTTTGGACAGCTGACAAATTAACCTTTTTTGTAATATTTTCTATGTGACGTTGATTCCCCCTCCACAAGCAAAAGGCATTTTCTAAACCACGGGCATGATTTCTGCAGCTGGCATGAGCTGTGGGGCTGTCTGCACAGCAGTGGCTGGGGAAGGTGTCCTGAGTTAGCTGTGGGTGCAGGTCCTGGAGCGCACGGGCGCGTTCTGCTCAGGATGAGGGGAAGTTATTCCCAGGGAAGAAAGCTTAGGATGCACGGGCGCGTTCTGCTCGGGATGAGGGGGAGTTATTCCCAGGGAAGAAAGCTTAGGAGCTTGCAGCGAGCCCTGTGCTGGATGAACAGGTGCTGCTCTTCAGTCCTGTTCCTGTTGGCAGCGAAGGGTGTTCCGTAGGGTGGCTGGAAGGGTTGGGGGAGCATCGCTGGGAAGTTCTTACACTGGATGAAGTTGTTCGGCTACGTAACGCAGAAAATCACGGATTCAGGAATTGTGCTGCAAAGCACTGACTCACTTCGATTCCAGCACAAAAAACAGTCAGTTTGCTGTTGCTAGGCTCCTCTGCACCAGCAGAGGTCTGGCTGTGTTCACCCCCAGCCAGTCAGTTTGCTGTTGCTAGGCTCTTCTGCACCGGCAGAGGTCTGGCTGTGTTCACCCCCAGGGCTGCAGCTTTCCTTTGCCTTTTGTGTCCAGAACCAAGCGAGGGACAGAGGGGGACTGAGTGAGGAAGAGGGGCAGGAGGTCACAGCCCCTGCGACTCAGTGTTACCATAAGCTGAGGGAGTCCAGAGGAAGTCCTGCCTGTCCTGGACTCCAGCGCGACGCGGACGGACGGCGCGGAGATCGCTCCGATATCCTGCTTTTTATTTCGTTTGTAACCCCACAACCTCACCGTGAGTTTGTTCAGAAGGACTGGAGGATGGGGCAGCTGGACCTTCTCTGGCTGCAGCCCAACCTGCTAACGTGGATTTTTTTAAGAACTTTTGAGATCCCCTTGGTGCCGCCACCACTAGCTTACATAGATGAATTTTACATGGCAGTGACTTAATTTTTAAACTTCTGAAGAGTGAGTTCTAGTTTCACCGTCCTTTAGAAGGAGCCCAGTATTATCTAGAATTGTTGGTAACTTTTTTTACTGTTGGTTTTTAGGTGAAGGTGAACTTAATGAGAGGAATTGCATCATGTTTAGGTGAAAATAATTTATTTCAATAAAACTCTTTGGGAAGCCTTACCTTGCAATGCTATTAGTAAACTTCAAACAAATTTTTTGAGATCTTTGGTTTTG
This sequence comes from Acanthisitta chloris, assembly GCF_000695815.1. Lineage (NCBI taxonomy): Eukaryota > Metazoa > Chordata > Aves > Passeriformes > Acanthisittidae > Acanthisitta > Acanthisitta chloris. The sequence continues at coordinate 29,420 of NW_008659853.1, forward strand.
CCTAGAACACAGCTGTTTTGTTTTTATTGTTTAAAAAAACCCAACCAAACAAAATAAAACCTTGGTCAGTGTTGGAAATTGTTTGGAAATTCCTGTGGTGTGATTTCTTATGTTCCTGGTGCGTGTTCGGTCTGTAAGTTGGTCACCTGCACTTTGGTCCCATTCAGCATTACCTTTCTGTCCTGTGAGAGGGAGCACAGCCACCTAACACTGGGTTTGGGAATCACAGAATCATCAAGGTTGGAAAAGACCTTTAATGTCATCAAGTCCAACTGTTAACTTGTCACTCCACTGTAAACCATATCCTCAATCATCAGATCCAGATGCCTCTTAAACACTTCCAAGCTGGTGACTCCACCACCTCCCTGGGCAATCTATTCCAGTGCCTGACCACTCTTAACAGGGAATTTTTTTTTTCTGACATCTAATTTGACTCTGCCCTCTCTCAGCTCCAGACCATTCCCTCTAGTCCTCTCTCTGCAGCCATGGCAGGAGAGACCATCCCCTATCCAACCCCTCTCAGGTAGTTGTAGAGAGCCATGAGGTCACTAAACAAACCCAATTCCCTCAGCCACTCCTCAGAGGACATGTGTTCTAGACCTTCTATGAGCCTCATTGTCCTTCACTGGAATTGCTCCAGCACCTCAATGTCCTTTTTGGAGTGAGGGGCCCAAAACTGAACACAGCATTTGAGGTGTTACCTCACTGGGGCCAAGTCCAGGGGGATGATCACTGTCCTAGTCCTGCTGCCACACTATTCTTGATACAGGCCAAGATGCCATTGGCCTTCTTGGCTCCCTGTGCACACTGTTGATTCATACTGAGCCACTGTCAACTAGCACTCCCAAGTCCCTTTCTGGCAGACAACTCTTGAGCCACTCCTCCCCCAGCCTGGAGCACTGCGTGGGTTGCTTTGACCCAAGAGCAGGACCAGCACTCAACTTACTGAACCTCGTTCTCCTTGGGAACATTCTTCCAAGCCTTGGGTTGCAGGGCAGTAATTGCTACTGGAATTTGGTCATGCTATGAATGTGGAAATGGAAGAGAAACAGTGTCTCAAGGGACTGAAAATCAAGTGGGGTTCTGCGCTGTGTGGCAGTGTATGGAAGTGATGAGAGCAGTGCAGGGTTTGGGTCTTGATCCAAGCAGCAGAGTCAATGTTCCTCTGGGAGTGCAGATGGGATGGGAGAAAATGGCACAGAAATCCTTCTCAGGGACTCCATGTCTCCATCCGTTCCTCCTCACTGCTTTTCTGGAAGATGTTGTACCTGATGATGCATTTTGTATATGACAATGCAAAACAACCCCAACTTCATCTTGGCAGAGGTGCTGCCTGCAGTTGGGACAGGTTTTGACCTGGCACTGGGCTGAATTGAGCTGTGGGTAAGATCCACCACCTTGTGCTGTCCTCTCCCAGCCCATCCACCTTCCCAGAGCAGGAGCACTCTGCCCTGGAGCAGCTTCCTGCCCTCTCCTCAGACACAGAAGGTGAGGAGCCCCTGGTTCTGCAGGGCTTGGCTGGCAGCAGTGGTGCACAAGCCACCTCTGCCTACTTCTGGTGCTTTGTGAGCTGTGTGGCATCCTGCCCCCCACAATTTCACCACTACAGATAGGGTACCTGGAAAGATCCTGGCAAAGCAGCTCTCCTTGGCCTCCAGCCTTCTGCAGGACCCTGCTGTGAATCCAGTCCTTCCGCCACCTGCGGATCCGTGGGGAAGGAAAGGATGCCTTGAGTGTATCCTGGACAGATCCCTCCTGCCTGGGCTCCTCCAGCTCCTCAGGCTGCAGCAGAGATGAGTGAAGGGGCTGCCCGGTGTGCATGGGAAGGGGAAGGTTCCTGGAGCTGCACCAGGGAGGGTGGGAGTGTTTCTGAGTATTCTTTCTGGACTTCTCTTGGGCTCCTGACCTTTTCCCAGCAGTTCTTCCCCTTGCTCGCTGGGGAGTGGGCCCTGTCCAGCCACTGGATGGCATCTCTGCCTGTGGCACCACTGCAAAATGACCTACTTGAGCGATGAAAGGCTGGTTTGTGCAGAGGAGCACAGGGACCAGTGGTGGCCTCTTGGCTGGCTCTGCCTCCCTGGAAAGGGAGGTCATCCAAGGAGAAGCCTGATCGACTTTCCCAGTGCCAACGAGCACTGCTTCTGGTCGCTGTAAACAGCAGGAACCTTGGAGAAGCTGCACTGGTCTGGAGCTGCTGCTGTGTCTGCCAACCTGCCTTCCCTCCTGTGGGCAGGGGATGCTCCAGCCGAGGTGGGGGGTCCTGCTGCTTCCCTCACCTTCCCTACAGCTCCGTCCCCGGGTGTCCCGCAGGGTCTGGAGTCATTCCTGGGCACAGGAGGGGTTGGCTGAGATCCAGCCCTGTGCCAGGCAGTGCCAGCACTGTGCCAAGGGGCCAGAGGCTCTCCAGTGTCCCACCTGTGGTCACCGTGCCCAGTGCTGACATGTGCAGCAACCAGGGACCCAGGATGATAGAGAATGCAGGAAAAAACCCAAACTGTGAAAAAAAACTAACCCCAAACTGCAAGGAAAAAAAAAGTAAATAGTGAAAAAACCAAACCAAACCCAAAAAACCCCAAACAAACCCTGAATTGCTCCTGCAGCAGGGAGAAAACCTCAACTTTCTTGGAGACTCTTCCTCTACATGTTAGGGGGAAAAAACTCGAGTATTGTGGGATTTCTGATGTTGCCACAAAAGCAAAGGACTTGCCCTGGGGATTAGCTTTGCATTCCCCAATGAAATACAAATATTTCCTTTTTTGGGGCATTTCTGGGGGGATTTTTTTGCTTGTGGTGATATTCTCAAGCACCAAAGGGCTCCCACACACCACCTTCCCAGGATTTACACCCAATCCTTAGTTCATCCCCTCCTCCCTGTGCTACCAGCAGCAAATCCCCCCAAACTGTGATATTTAGTACTTTTCCTTCCTTCTGAGGAAGGAGACAGGCGCGGGGGAAAGAAGGAGGCCAAGAGGGAGGGGAGAGCCCTGGGTACAGACAAACATTCTCTTTATTGAGCTACACATGAATTTTTCCATTAGTCAGAGAAAGAGATTGGCAGTGTGTAATATATCACAGAAACCTCACTGATTGGTAATAGAAAGGCTTAGAAAGACCTGGCGCTTTATATATATATATATATATTATTTTTTTTT
>NW_008659854.1:0-1586 GCF_000695815.1 Acanthisitta chloris
CCGGAGCTGCGAGTGGCACTGGGCTGAGCACGCCGAAGGTTCTGCGCGGGTTCGGGAGGGAGTCGTGGAAGGCTGTGTCTGCCTGTTTGTTGTCTTGTATCCGTTATCATCGATAGCGTCCATGCAGGGTATGGCCTGGGTGGAAGGAATCGTAAAGCTCATCTAGTTCCGACCTCCCTGCCATGGGCAGGGACACCTTGCACTAGCCCAGGTTGCTCAGAGCCCCATCCAGCCCGGCCTTGAACACCTCCAGGGATGGGACAGCCACAGCTTCTCTGGGCAGTATCTAATCTAATAGTATCCCAGTATCTAATCTAAACTTACTCTCTGGCAGTGTGAAGCCTTTGTCCTGTCACTCCATGCTCTTCTAAGTAGTCTCTGTCCATCTTTGCTACAGGCTCCCTTCAGGTACTGGAAGGCCACAATTAGGTCCCCCCCAGAGCCTTTTCTTTTGCAGGCTGATTGGCTGTCCCAGTTCTCCCAGTCTTTCCTTATAGCAGAGGTACTCCATCCCTGTATTCATCTTGGTGTCCATCCTCTGGACTGATTCCAACAGGTCAGTGTCGATCCTGTGCTAGATGCAGCACTCCGGGTGGGGTCTCACCAAAGCAGAGCAGTGTACATGGGCAGAATCCCCTCCCTCACACTGCTGGCCATGCAACACTGCTTTGGATGCAGCCCAGGACACAGTTGGCTTTTTGGGCTGCAAGTGCAGCCAAAGAAGGGAAGATTTGTGGCAGAGACTGTGGTAGTTACAGGATTATTTGTGACTTGTTTAAATCTTTTGCTGCAGCAGAGCCAGCAGGATGTTTGGTTGCATCACGGCCATCAACAGCAGAGATAATGAAGTCATTATCCCACTAGATGCTTGCCAGGCCACACCTGGAATACTGTGTTCAGTTTTTGTCCATGTTGTACAAAAAGTATATGGACAGGCTGGAGAGGGTCTAGAGAAGGTCCACATGGATGACCAAAGGAGTGGGACGGAAAGGCTGACAGAACTGGTTTTTTTCAGCCTTAAGAAGAAAAGGCTCAGGGAAGCCCTTATCAACATATCCCAGTGTTTAAGAGTGGCTGCAGAGAAGATGGAGACTCTCTATTTACAAGGACTCATGTTGAAAAGATGAGGAATACAAGTTACTCCTGGGGAGATTCTGATTAGATACAAGAAAAAAGATTTTCCTCAATGAGAGCAATCAGCCATTGGAATAATCTCCCCAGGGAAATAATGGATTTCCCAACAATGGACACTTGTGAGATTCAGCTGGACAGGGTGCTGGACCATCTTGTGTATACTGTACTTTTGCCAGGAAAGGTTGGACCAGATGATCCTTGAGGGCCCTTCCAACCCAGAGGTCTGTGATGCTATGATATTCCATATGTGCTTTTGGAAAGAACTTTTTAGGTATAGGTTAGAAAACCAACTTTGCTTAATCCTTTAATTTTTGTTCATTTATTTATCTAAGTCTTATGTTAATCAGTCTTTTTTATCTGAAATGTTTGGGGTTCTTTCCATATTGTAGGTGTCCAAGTCTTCAACACCATCAAACATGTCATCTCAAGAGGAGATACTGAGCGATGGGCGG
>NW_008659854.1:1613-29352 GCF_000695815.1 Acanthisitta chloris
TTGGGAGATGCCGGAGAAAGAGCGTAAAGTCAAGATTGACAAACGATTCCGAGCTATGTTTCATGACAAGAAGTTTAAGCTGAAATACACAGTGGATAAAAGAGGTCGCCCTGTTAACTATACTTCCACAGAGAACCTCAGGAAGTTTTATGCCTTGTCAGAATCTGACTCTGATGTTTCAGAAAGTGATGGTAAAGAACACACTGAAAAGAAGAAAAAGAAAAAGAAAGCTAAAGGTAAAGGAGAAGCAGATTCTGCAAAACTTTCTGCTCATGATGTCCCAAGGGAGGAGAGGAAAATAACCAAACAAGGGAAGGAGCAAACGTGTGAAGCAGAGACAAAAGTAGGTGACCTTAAAAAGAAAGGACAAAAAATTAAATCTAAGTTCAACGTGAAAGAGGACTCAAAGGAAACTGCAGCAGAAGTTGATCACAAAAGCCTTGTACACAAAGGGGAAAACAAGCAAGGAGATGTGTCAGGAGGAAGATTGATCTCAAATCAAAGCAAGCAAAAGTCTTCACAAGCAAGTGGTGCTAAGTCAGTTAAAGCTCCCAGGAGGGACCATTCCCTAGGAGGGAAAATCAAAGAATCCGGTTAGTCGTTCAAGTAGCAAGTAAATTTCAGCTGTGTTTACTTGGATGTTGTTGCTTTTGTTTTATGTGTGAAAAATCTTTTGCGCTTCTAGTCACAAAATAGCTGACTGACTCGGTTTCAGCATTGCTGAAGGATTGGATTTGCTCAGCTCTTTATGGAAAAATCAGTGCTGATTCTTCAGTAAGATTGTGAACATCCTTGTGCTTTTAATTGCTGGAGCTGAAATTGTTGGTTCGTTAGACAAGTGAAATGTGTAATACCATATAAGCTGCTGTATTTATCAAACTGAATAGCAAATGCATGATCTGGTGCCATGAAGGCTTCAGCACATCACAGCTTGTTGACTGAAGTTGTGAGGGTGGCAGCATCAAGCCATTAATACTAGAGAGCATTGGACAGAACAGGTGACTTGAAGGTGAACTCTCTTTATGTTGCTTCTGCATGTGCAGTGCCTACATTAATGAAGTCTGATTTCTGCATGTTAATTCTATACATACAAATAGAATAGCAGAATATTTTGTTAAGAGTTGAGATTGATAATACAATTGTGGACCTAAAGAGTAATTAAATTAGATTAGACCAGACAAACTGAGGAATCAATACTGATGTTTTATGTTATTTCATTTCCCTGATGTAATTTGTTGCTGCATCATTTACCTTTCAGGGGTCCTGTAAATAAGTATGAAGAAAACCTGAAGTTTTCCTTTTTGTAAAGGATGCTATGTAATTTCAACATAAATATAGGCATCTAATCTTTATGTTTCTATGCTCAGACACCTCTGATCAAAGTGTAAAACGTAAAAGCCAATTAGAGGAAGAAAGTTCTGGAAATGAGGATGCAGAACTGGAAGAAGAGGAGTTGGAAGATGAGGGGGAATCAGGTGAGGAAGAGGAGCCAGAGGATGATGAGGAAACAGGCGAAGAAGACAGTGATTCAGAAGATGATGAAGAAAGTGATAGTGGGCCTGATCTAGCTAGAGGCATAGGGAACATTGAAACAAGCTCAGAGGATGATGAGGATTTAAACGACCTGTTTCCTAAGGAGCCAGAGATCGAGCACTCGTGGCGCGAGCTGGATAAAGATGCCCCTCGCACAGATGAGGTAACAATGCTTTGCATGTGAAAAGCTGCTACATGGCAAACTCAGTTATGAGTTCATTGTAGACCTTCATCTGTGAAACAGTTTGTAGAAGTATTTTTAATAAAGGTTTTTTTCGTGTTTTAGTTACGGAATGCAAGTGATGATGAATTGTCTGAGAATGAGAGACTGGCAGTTTTCACTGATGTCTCCCCTGCCCTCTCAGAAGAGACTTAACTGTAGATAAACTGTCTCTAAGTGAAAGGGCAAACAGAATTGAGCTTTTCAGGAATTCCGGGATTCAAACAGTGCTGTTCTTGGTCACTACTGATTTTCCGCTTTTTTTGTATTGAGTTATTTAACTCACGCTTTGAGAAATCAAGGCATCATTGACACTGAAGTAGGGCTTCAAAACTAGCAGAATTAGTGTGTAAGAAATCATAGTTCTCTAGTGCTGTCACAATACCTTGATACTAGTTGCTATTGTGACTAATAATATATGATGATAACAAAATCCCAAGTGCTGATGTTGTCACTGCAGTCCTAAATCTGTGATTGGTGCAGTCCATTCTGCAGTGCTTCACTATTTATGTCCTTTAATTTTTTCAGCTGTTTATTGCTGACTTTGGCTTTTACCACTGATTGCTGCTAGAGAATTGTGTATTCTGCACAGCACTTAGGAATTAAACTACTAACTTTATGTCCTTTTTTTTTTTTCAGATCACAAGTAGATTGGCAGTTTGTAATATGGATTGGGATAGGTTGAAGGCTAAAGATTTGCTGGCTCTATTTAATTCTTTCATACCTAAAGGAGGAACAGTGTTTTCTGTTAAGGTAAGACATTTCTAAGAGGACTGCTGGCTTTCACTGTTTAAAAAAGGTAGACTTTAAAACAAGAAAAAACTTAGATTGTTCTGTGGAGAACTAAAAAACATGATAACATGATAAATGAGAAACTGCTGCAATTTAACCTGCTCTGTTACAAATAAAAGTCCACAGTGGAATGAACAAAGTCAGGATTTCTGTTGTTTTTCATCTGTCTCAAAATATACTACTTCCTAGCAGGCAGTTTGGTTATTCTACTGTATTTTCTATACATTAAAATTAGGAGGGTATTAAAGTTTATGGAATTGATCCCTTTACTGGTTTTAGATAAAACGTTTAAGGTCTAAAAGCCTGGTGAGATTTTTTCTTAGTTGCTGCAGTTAAAAACTTAGTTTTGTGTAATTGTATTTGCAGATTTATCCTTCAGAGTTTGGGAAAGAGAGACTGAAAGAGGAAGAACAAAAAGGACCCGTGGAACTGTTCGACCTTCCAGAGAATACCACAGAGAATGATGGGTATTCACTTAACCTTCAAATGAGAGATATAATATGTCTAATTCTCAGTGAAAATCCCAATCAACTCCTGTTTGCAAAAGTTCATATGTGGAAGTTCTCTGTAGGCATCTTAAATTTTTAGTTTTTTTCAAGGATTGTTTTACAAGTGGTCCTAGTTCATTATTAATGAATCTATCTTAAATGCATTGTGATGCAACTTGAGAAGATTTGCCTGTTGGTAAGGGAGTTCCAAATTTTTATGTTGTAACTCATTGGAATAGTAAATGGAACGACTGTGTGGAGATCTTAACAAAGCATTTCTCCTCTACCAATTGCCATTTGTGCAGTAAACTCCCTTTGGTGCTTACTGGCAAAATTCTTATCTGTGAATCCCCAGGGACCTTAACTTATGCCAAGAATTCCCAGACTGAGATTTCTTGACTACCACCAGGAGCAGCCTTGGCTTACCAGGCTGAGCTCCTCAGGCCTTACGCTTGTCCAGGCTTCTTCAGGCATGTCTTTTTTTGCTATATTTTTTAAACTTGTGTTCTGCTTGAAAGTCTTTTCTGTGTGGAACTTGAGAGGTTTTGCTTTTATATTTTTTCCAGAATTTCCAGATGTTTGGCAGCCAGACTGGGGCCATATTTGTATAATACATCCTGCTGTACTGCCCTGTGTTTAAAAAATCTGAAAGCTTCTAACATAAGGGCAGATCCTTTTGAAGAAAGTTTCTGTTGCATTAGGGAAGTGTATGATGGACTTGGTTCTGAATTCAGCTTCACTGCGTGCACCAAAGTGCATCCTGCAGTGTTAGATGTACTGCTCAATGGGCTCTAGAGCATCTGGAATACAGCAAACAGAAATCCAGGTGTCGCAGAGGTACCTCAGTGATACCTGTGCCTGTGCCCTGCAATTCATGGGACAGGACCTCAGCCCTGCATCTCTCTCCTGCATCCTTCCACCGTTTCATCCGGAGCCAGGGTAGTTGCAGACAGCTTTAAGGAACTGTTAAATGTCACTTTGTGTGGCCTGCAGAGAGGCACACAAACATGCAGCTCTGTCCCTGTGCAGGGACTCTTGACAGTGCCCATGAGAAGCAGAGTCATATTTAGATTGTACACTTAATAAAACTGTGTGAATTAAGTCATTGAGCAAAATCAAATAGGCACTGGTGGAACTTTGTGCTCTTTAACATCTAATTTTATCTTAAGGGTAGGAGAGTGCTTCGTGCACGTTTTTAATGAGTTGAATTTAAATATTTTGGAAATGAAAAGTTGTCAAAGCCAGCTCACCTGACTGTGGTGTTTCCTCCTCTTTTTCAGGATTTATAGGGAAAAACTGCGGGAATATCAGTTTAAGCGGCTGAAGTACTTCTATGCAGTTGTAGAATGTGATTCTCCTGAAACAGCCAATAAAATTTATGAGGAATGTGATGGACTGGAATTTGAAAGCAGCTGTTCTTTCATAGACCTGAGGTAACTCCACTGGTGACATTTTTACACGTTGGCCAGGGAGGGAGCATTAAAACCAATTTAAAATAATATGGAGTAAACTATATTTTTTTATTCTGTAACCAAAACAAGATATGAAGATAAATTGGGCATCCTGTGAGTTGTTAGGCTTCCCTTTGTTTCTTTTTGTTTGTTTTTTGACCATTTTTATTGGAATATGGGCAGTTTGAGAGGCTCTCTGCATAGAGAGATTACTTTGAGAAAAGCCAGATAAAATGTTCTGCTTGGCATCTTCAGCCTTTTGGTACAATTAAGTACAGTGATAGGATTTAGAAAACAAGTACTTGCTTTTTTCTTTTCCCTCTTCCTTCCCCAAGTGGCTCTTTTTCAGGATTGATCACCACAGGGCAGGAATATTGCTGCTGTTGACATGAAGCTGCAATAGAGATGTTAGACCCTATGAATGAGCTGGAAGCTCTAATATTTCAAAAGTCACGTTTGGGGAAGAAAGGATTTTGAAATTATGGTTTGCTTCATTGTTAGTATTTCCTTCTGTTGCAAAAAAGCCTTTCCATCTGAGCAGAAAAGTTATTAAATCATAAAAGGTTTTGACAGAAGCCCTGTTGGTCTGCTGGGGCCTGTGTTATGGGCACTCTTGGAAGTCAGTGAAAGTTAAGTTGTTTGCTTTGGATCATTTTCTAGAGGAACTTAGTTCATTTGCTTTGAACCTTTTTTGGAGATGATCTTTGCCAAGAGAACATGTAACTTTTCATCATTTTAAACACAGAGAGATAATGCTCTACAACAGACACAGCTGTTTAAAATTCTCCAATGATTTTCCTAATCTTTTGCTTTGTTATATTTTAATGTTGAATAGTATTTGTCAGATGACATTTGCAATGATTTAAAAGAAAATCATAATTAATTTCTCAAGTATTGTACGAAGGTTTTTGGTTTTTTAACTGAGTCCTTCAATTGTTACTCATGACTTTGGTCTTTTTAACATTTGTTTCCTTGCTAATTGTAATTTTAAGTATGTACCAGACTTTCCTAAAAGGTTTTGAATATTTTTATTTTTCAGTTTCCACATTCTATTTTGTTCACTTTTTTCTTTTGAATTTTTAATATGAAGATTTCTGAAAGGATGATTCTTAAAGCAAACAAAACCACCCTAAATCCCACCCCTGCCCCTGATTATACCAAACTGAAAATTGTTCAATTTAATTCCCCAACAGGGTGTTGTCACCCCTTGAAAACCTGTGGAATAGCTCTGCAGAAGCCAAGCAGTTAATCTTACACATGTGGAGTACTTGTCCATTTCTTTTGTTCCCTTTTCAGGCTTTTACCCACTTCTTATTTTAGCAAATTTTTCTGTGCTGATGCACCATAGTCATGAAAGGCTTAGACTGTTTATACTATGAAAATTCCCAGTGTATTTGAAGAATAACATGTTTTATTTGCCTTTAAGATTTATTCCAGATAATGTTACATTTGATGATAAGCCAAAAGATGTCGCCTCAGAAGTCAATGTAGCTGCTTATAAGCCAAAGTACTTCACATCTGCTGCTATGGGAACATCAAAGGTATCTCTTACAATGTTTTTGTAATGTTTTTCTAATTTGTCTGGTTTTGCTGTCAGCTTATAAATTCTATATGTAGTAGTGGGGAGTAGATTCCTGATGATCTTCAGCATTTCAAAATAAAGACATCAAACATGCTAAAAGATTTAAGCATGTTACAGACCCATGAGTTTCAACCCTGGTTTGAATTTTAACAGAGATTCAGGTTCTCTGTTACAAATTAAATACTGTGTTTTGATCTCATGATATCTCTATTACAAGTTGCACATGAAATTATTTTAAATTTCCAGTTAAATCTTTTAATTTGCCTAAAATGGCTGTTTGTGTGTAAATCAATAAGAGCCTTTCTGGTGGTACTGCTAGGCTTAAACTGTTGCTTCCCCTCCTTGCAGCTATTCATTCCTACTCTGGCTTACTGACAGCCTAAACTTCTATCTGGCTGTGAAATGAACCGGATTGGGAAGTGATTAGTTAAGGAATAAGTACTTCCTGCTGGATGATTTTTCACTCAGATCTGGTCATGTTCCAGTTGAGGTTTGCAGTTGTGCACTTTCACTGTCCCCATTGCAATCTGTACACGATTCCAGGAGTGAGTTGCTGCTAGAAGAGGAAAAGAGGAGTTGGTGGCTGCTTCAGCACCACTATCTTCTGCCACAGATGCCAATTTGACATACAGAGGTTTCATGTGTGACCTGCTGTCACAGAAGCCTTCAGTGCATGAGGAGAGTTCTTCAGTCATTTGTGTAGCTCAAACTCTTTGAAACTCACTGTAGAACAAATTCCACAAAGGTGTAATTACATTTATTCCCGTAAATGGTTATTATAGCTAATTGCCAGCAATGTTATCAACAACTGGTTTACATTGCTTCCTGAATGGAAGGTATCAAATAATTTTCCCTAGAAAGACAGAGTTACAGTGTTCAGTTTTAGTGTTGCAGCTCCTACAAGTGGCATTCTTGTTTTTAAGGTAGATATCACATGGGACGAGACAGACCACGAACGAGTCACGTCACTGAGCAGAACTTTTAACAAAGAGGAGCTTCTTGACATGGATTTTCAAGCTTACTTGGCTTCATCTAGTGAAGAAGAGGAAGAACAGCAGCAAGGTACTTTGTTAGTAAATGTCCACAAGTCATTAGCTGCAGTGTTTTGAGCACAAGTTATTTAAATATGTAAATTCCTTACCTTTAGAAAATGCTTTGAATGTCATCTTTTACAGGGACAATATTCTGTTTGCTGTATAAAAGCAGATTCTGCTGTGAAAATAGCCTGCTTTTCCTCCAGAGCCAAACACCTCCAAAGCTGGCATAGACTTGTATTTTGTGTGTGTGACCTAAAGGTGGAGGGAAATCAGTGGGAGAATGTTGGCAGGTTTTGTTCACTCTTTTTAATTAGGAAATAATTGGCTTGATGACAGAACATTGACAGATGCTAAAATTGTTTTGAAAGATTCTTAAGTTAGGCCTTTCAACATGGAAACTGTAGAGTTCTTTAAATTCACTGGACCTTGACATTGTTTTTGTCTTTATTTCTTTTTTTTTGTTTGTTTGAGTTAAGTACAGTTTTCCAGTGTTCTTTATGTATGATAAGCAAACACACATATAAGTTTTTAAAATGGTATCTCTAAAGCCACCATTGAAATTCATTATGCAAACCTGATTCTGATTGTCCAAATAAACAATATCACTAGTATGACCCCAAAATTATGACATTACTTTTGCAGGCAAAGTGCATTAGTTGAGTTAGGAGTTAGAGCTCACTTAGAAGATTGTTAGTGAGAGTTTGACTTAAGTATTGTCACCCTAGTTTTAAAACAGCTTTCTGGTTTTCGTTTCTCTACTGCAGAATCTCTTTACGTGGTGTAATCAATGTTTGATTAAGCCAAGTATAATGATTAGAATTTGAGGGATTTCAGGTAGCAAGATCACAAGATCTAAGCCATGGAATATTTTCTTTATTGTTGATATGATAAATATGTTAAAGTTGCTTTTCAGCATACGTTTGAATTATTTATGTATAGAATGTGGTAGCTATTCATTCAGTGCTGAATGAATGAAGATGTCTTGCTTTTCTGTAAAGCCTGAGTAACACTGATCAAAAATTACCAAATGGTAGGTGGTTGGGAGTGATCCTAATGGCTGAGCCCCTGAACAGAATCATGGAATGGTTTGGGTTAGAAGGGACCTTAAAGACCATCTAGCTCCAACCTCCCTGCCATGGACAGGGACACCTTCCACTAGACTGCAATAGCTGCTTTGTGAATAGAAGCTTGCACCTTTGAGTGTAAAGCAACTTTCTTCCTTTTTTCTTTTCTCCTCCTACGCCTGTCTTCCTCTTTTTTTAGGCTACCTGGACATCTCTTTGTCAATTTTGGCCATATCTACTTTAATCTCTTCATTTCTGAGATAAAATTATAGAACCATAGAACTGCAAGTGCTTCCTTTTCAGAGGAAAAGTCCTAGTTTGAAATGCAAAGTTGTTAATGACTAAATGAACAGGAACATGTTTCAAGTGCTTTCTGATTCACTTCTTAAGAATACAGAGAGAATTTCATCCGACTTTGTAAGGCACTTGAATCTTCTGTGTATGGTGCACCAACATGTAAACTCCTGATTTAACTTACTTGTTTTCACTCTTAAAATTCATCCTGCTCTTAGTAATATATATATAGCCTAAATTACAAGACAAATGAAATTTCATTAAGGTCTTTCAAACAGATGTTGAAGTTGATTTATACCACATCAAAACAAGTTGTTGCAATCAGAGATGAGCTTGGAGCATGCAAAAGAACATGACAGATTTTTCTGGTTAGAGAGTTGGGAAATCTGGCTGCAACCTCAGCTTGGCAATATCTTGGCAGGATTAATGTGCATTTGTTTCTCATCTTACATCAAAATGCACTTACAAACTGCACCATGAGCTTTAGTTTCTCTTGTGATGCTTAGTGTAGTATGTAAATGGGAGCAGGAGGTACAGAGGAAAGAATTTCCATCTCCTGTCACGTACAAGACTACCAAGATGTTAAAGAATCTCATCTGTGATAAGGCAGTGATGAAAGCAAATATCTGTGTGAGCAACTCTTCAGAAATCGTAAAAAGTAAAATTCCATTGCTGGAAAGGAAAAAACGTTGACCTTAAGTAATCTCATCTTACATCAATAAATTTTGAACCTGGAAATGTCTAGATTCTAATGATGTTTTGAAAAGTCAGTTATTAATGGAGGAATTACATTGTCATGTCATTAATGTGTTCCTGACGTTTTATCCGTTCAGTTGTGTGATACAAAACAGGATTCCATCTGTCAGGATTCCATCCAGCAGAATTATGTGGCACTGTGCACAAATAGGAAAAATCAATGTCAGCTGCTTGACTGGAAATGTGGGAGTGTGATAAGGAGGGGAAAAAATGTCCTGGACTTTTATTCATATTTTTTAAACGTATTAAAATATTTTATTTATAAACAGGTTTTTTGTTGGCATGTTCTAATATGTTTTTTTATGGAATTTTTCAACTTAAGAGATGTGCATCATGAATGTTAGTATTGCTATTATACAACAGTTTTGTAATGTCGAGTGTTGCAGTGACCTGGAATATTGTGGTTCATAGCACATCCTTTACATTGCTTCTGAATTTTCTGTTACTTGGGTGCATTCATTCCAGTTAGGAAGTGTTTGTGGCATTCATCAAATCCAGCCCATAACTGCTGTGTCGTCCTGAGCACCAGTGAGTTAGTGTATGGCAATTTAAATGTGCTTCAAATTAAGCATTATGGGGTTTATGCCTAAACTTTTCGTCCTGCTTTTTTTTCCATTTTTTATCTTTTCCAGAGCAATATCTTTTCTGCTGTTCTGCTTGGCACATAAATACTGGAACAGACTATATGACAAAATACTTCTATAGGTATATTTTTAGTTAGCTCATCTTGTTGGTATAGTCATAGAACCGTCCTGAGATGGAAGGGACCCATGAGGCTCAGTGAGTCCAAGTCCTGACTCCACACAGGGCAACCTACCTGCGTACCCTAGGTTGTCCAAACACTTCTTGAACACCAACAGGATTGTAGGGAACTCTCTGTAGATCCCTGCTCTCCAGGAATTGGCGCGGGAATCAGCCTCTCCTGTGGTATTGGGCTTCCAACAGAAGATTCTGCAAAACCAGCACATCTTTTGTTTTGTGCTGCTGCACCAATGCCAGAGGTGTACAACTGCAGAGAAAGGAAATGTGTATGTTGGGAGGGAGGAGTTTCTATTCAATAATGCTGCTAAATCTGATTTGTAGTGCTTAATGTTAAATGAAATCAGACCATTTATTATATCTCTTCGCAATTCTGACATCTATTTGGTGCAATAACTGTGACTACATATATAAATTTAAATGCATGTTTAGCATTTTGTCAGGTACAGCCTTCCTCTCTGTCTTAAAAATGAGCAGTGTTCATGTGTGTTTGTATTTGCTAGAACTATTATGGAAGCCTAGAGGTGGAAGGTAACAGAAGCAGAACATGCAGTTATTTAATGTTGTCTCTGGACATTATTTTCTGGAGTATAGAGCTGTTTTATTTTTATTTCTGTGTATCTCATGCATTGTAGGTGGTTGGGTGTTTTTTCTGTCTATCTGAATTTGAGTAACTACTCTGGATACACCTGAGATGTTTCCTGCATTTTTATGATATGGCCATCAGCATCCAAATTAGTAGCTGAACTTTCCACTGTGCTATTACATCACAAGGGGGAATTTTATCTTTTCATCTTTAAAAGAAATTCAGCTTTGCAGCAAACCTCTTGTCAAATGTTGTATCTGCTGTAATTTTCCTACACTTGAGTTTCTAAGTCCGAGTTCAAAAAAGAAAAGGAATAATCTAGTCAGCTATTGCAAGATAATCTTCTTAATCTAAGAATACAACCTCTTCATAACCCTATGATTGCAGGAACATGTTCTCAGCTAACTCAGCTGCCAATCACCAATTCAATATAATGAACCTCTGCATTTGGTTATATTTTTGATTAATTTCAGCTTTTGAAAGCAAACACCACTCACACAAATTGTTATATTGGAATGTTTCTGACCAGCCTCAGGATTTTAACTTTCTTCTTTTTAAATCTTTTAGCACTTCTGTACCACTTTCCTTTGAAAACATTAAGCATATACTTGTACTTTATACTTGAAATCTCATCAGCTTTTGCCTTTTTCTCCTTCCCAGGTTGGTTGTGTTTCTCTTGCAGTACAGCTGCTAATGCACCAGAACTTCTTGTTTTGTTTGTGTTTTGTTCAAAAAGCCTTTGAACAAGCTGTTGGCAGAGAGCATTACTGCCTTAATAGCCATCTGAAAGTGGTTCCTGATGTTGTGCAATACAGTGTGATACTTGAAAGCTACTGACAAGGTTATTTGAACTCTGAACAAACTTGGAGAACGTACTCAGCTCACTTTCCTTTCTTGCAGCTGCTGTCAAATGTGCTTTATTTGCTTACAGAGTGAAAAGGTCTTATGGCTCCTTTGAAGGCAATGTTGAACATTTGTTTTAAAACCATTACTTTGACAAAAGAAATGCATGTTTTATCTAAATGAGAAAGAATGACAATATGCATTGCCACTTAAATTTCTCCCAGCAAAACCAGTGATGAATACAAACCAGTAGCCCCTGACTTATCCAGGTTCAAGGGAGCTTTTCTTAGCTTAAGGATCTCCTCAGTTCCCATCCAGTGTAGCTTCTTGTTTCACAGGACATCAGAAAGAAGAAACAACAAAATTATTTATTTTTCTTTTCATCTTCAAAACATAGTTGCCTTTTGGTTTCAGCCTAAGCAGATGCTTTCCTCTCAGATCTCAGCTTCTGAGGAGGAAAGTGGAACAGCAGCTGCAGCTAACTGTCCCCATGCGCCATGTGAAAGGAGCCGGTGGGGAATGAGCCTGGCCTGGCAGAACAGAGAGCTTTGGCTGGAACTTAGGAAAGAAAGAAGGGTTGCTGACCTTTGGAAGAAGGGGCAGACAACTCAGGGGGACTACAAGGATGTCATGAGGTTATGGTCTGTGGGGCCAGATGAGATCCACCCAAGGGTACTGAGGGAGCTGGTAGATGTGCTCTCTTTGCCACTTTCCATCATTTTTCAAGAGTCCTGCATAACCAGGGAGGCCCCGTTTGCCTGGGAATTAGCAAATGTGATGCCCACCTACAGTAAGGGCTGGAAAGAGGATCCAGGGAAGTACAGGCCTGTCAGCCTGACCTCAGTGCCAGGGAAGGTCATGGAACAGGTCATCTTGTGCGCAGTTTTACAGCACGAACTGGACAACCAGTAGATCAGGCCCAGTCAGCATAGGTTTGTGAAAGGCAAGTCCTGCTTGACTAACCTAATCTCCTTTTATGACAGGGAGTCATAGTGTCCCTTCTTAGTGGAGGAGGGAAAGGCTATGGATATTGGAACAGGCTGCCCAGGGGAGTGGTTGAGTCACCATCTCTGAAGGTATTTAAAAGACATGTAGATGTGGCACCTGGGGACATGGTGGCCTTTGCAGTGTTAGTTAATGGTTGGACTTGAGGGTCTTTTCCAACCAAAATGATTCTGTGATACTAGGAACAGTAGAGATTTATGCTTCCAGCCAACAACCAGCTTCTTGCAGTGATGGGATGTGAAAGAGAACAGTGTCACACTTGAGTTTTGGCTGAAGACCAGAGGTCACGCCATGATCTGTTCTTCTAGACACCAGTTATGCTGTCCGTGCAATTCAGTACTGCAGGAATCACAGCTTTACTGCTAAACCAGAGAAAACCAGAAAAGGAGTCTGTCTCAAACCTAGTTTTCTACAGTTCCAGGAGCTGCAGTATCTTTAAAGCCTGTTCTCTCTGAAATATTAGATTAAAGCTTATTGTAAGTCATACTTATGTTGTGCTTTCCTAAAAAAAGGAAGAAAAAACCTACTTTCCATCTTGTTTCATTTGTTAATTCAGCAGGTCTCTGAAGATTAAGGCATTGAATGATTTTCTCTGTTACAGAATCTTGCAAGGTTTGTTTGTTAAAATGTAGCATACTGTTTTCAAAATGCTTTGCATCCCTATTCTTTGAGATTTTAGGTACTATTCTGGTGTGAGGGACTCTGAAACTAGTAATTTAAATTACAGTCAAGGATGCTGTGTCCGGTCAGTGACTTCATTTGGTGCATAAATTTTCTTTTATCTTTTCAGATACTATTTTTACTTCATTTAAGGAGTTTCCTCAATGTTAACTTCAGTTGATCACTGTCTGAGGCTCTCTGTGATAGCTTTACTCTCTCTTTCCAGACAGTGATGCAGCTAATGAAATGGAAGAGGACAAACCCAGGAAACTCCAAAAAGATGATGAAGAGCAAATTGCCAAGTACAGAGAACTTTTGCAAAGTATCCAAGAAAAAGAGAAAAAACAGGAAGAAAAGGATATAGGAATGGAGATTAAATGGGTTCCAGGTAAGTGTTAGGTTTTTTGTTTCTTGCCTTGGAGGATAGAGCATAATGGTTTGGAAATTCTGCTTGCATCGTGCTAAAGGTTTGGGGGAACAGAGAAGGGAGAAGTCTGGCCTTGCAGTGAGACTGCTCTGGGAGAAAGCAAGCCACCAGGAAGAAAAATTGTGGTTAGTGATATCCTGATTGTCATCTGGAAATGAAAAAGGTACCTTTTTTACGGTAAAGGTGAATTTGAGAGGTAACTTCACCATATAGCATCCCAGCAGAACTTATCCTGAGTTCCAAAAACCAGTGTCTAGTTCTTGTTTTACTTTATTGTGGTGTATTAAGGCACAGACTCTTGCTCCACACTTTATGACAAAAAGACATTCAGACTAAATACTTTCCTAAGGTCTAATGAGGCAGTTTAACAGCTCACTACATCCACTAAAGGAAAGGTTTTCCCTGAGACATCTCCTCCTTGGTCCTGGCCCAGAGCACATTCTGAATGCCAGTACCAGCCGTGGCACTTGGTAGATCTCTTTATAAGCTTAATTTAGTTTGCTAAAATGACAGAACTACTCTGGAAAAGAAGAAGAAATCATGATCTTTTACACTGAGTTAGCATGTCAGAAAGGCACGGGAGGCTGTTCAGAGGGTTGAATGATGCTGCCCAAAACTAGGGAAGCATGGCATTGCCTTTTAGGGAGCAGCAAGGTATTGGCTCAGCTGGTGTAGGACTGCAGGCAATGAAAGGACACAGCCTGATCTGTTACTGTAAATACTCACACCAGAGACATACCAGGATCCAGCCACTTCACTGCTGGTGGGTTAATTCCAGATAGGTATGCATGTCTAATTATATGATTTACACTAATATTATTCTGAATTCATTCAGGTGACTTGAATACAAATGCTCACTTTTTAAATACTCTGGCCTGTAGTGATTCACTGAAATACACTGAACTGAAAGGAATCGTTTTATTCCTATTTCTTTATAAGATCTGTATTTATAAGGATATGCTGGCCTTAAAAATAGCTGTGTGATGTCAATAGTGCTTATATAATTCAATGATTTCTGGCATGAATTCTCCCCAGAGCTTTCAGAAACAGCATGTATCATGCGCAACAGGACAAGTGCTTGCTGATACAGCGTCATACTCCAGCTGTCCACGGTGTGTCAGTACTTGCATTTGTGATGTTACTCTCTTGGTAGTTAATTCATCCTGTCACTGAACATTCAAGGCCAAAGAGTTTTCATACTGTAGCTGTTAGAATGTTTTTACAAAGATTGTTGTTGCCATCTTTCAGGTTGAAAGTGGGAACCACAGTCAATCCATTTGCTGCATTGTGTTTATATAAATTTGCATTTTTATGTATTTTCTTGTTATTTAAAGCTACCGTGGGTTGTGTTGGTTTGGAAAACACATTGGAGTTGTGGGTTTTTTTGTTATACATTTTGTCTTCTGAAGAATCTCACAAATTGTATGAAAGAAGTCCTGTAAATTAAAAAAAAGTCAAAGCAACATAGTGTGGTGACATAGTCAGGAATCTAGAGCAAACTTCATTGCAGGAGATGGAAAATTGTTGTAAGGAAACTCTCTTTAGTCTTTCTTGCACAGGGAGAGCAAGTTTTCCAAAGGCTCTCCCTCTTAACACCGTGCCTTGCATGTTGAAAATAAATTATATTCACATTTAGTAGAAATTAACTGTAGTAGAGATGGAATCCAGTTCCCTAACACATGGGCTCCCTGTTTCTTTGCAATAAAACTTGACTTTAGAAAATTTAATTTGTTCCATACTCCATCTAGTCTAATCCCTTCCTTACTGCACCTTCTTGTGGGGCTCCTGGGGCTTTTGCTATATCCTCATCTCTTTTGAGGGAGGGATGGTAAAAAAACCCAAACAAACCCCCCTATCCTGATCAGTTTGACTGACTTTGTCTAAATTCAGCTGGATGTCTCTGCACTGGGTCAGGTTTGTTGATGTAATATTGAGTTGACTGTGATGTGTGCACAGTGACACTGTAGTTTGTCATGTCTGATGTTGATGTAGCAACTATGATTTTGCAGTATATGTTAATGTTTCCTCATTTCTTACCCTGATAAAATTAGAGGGTTATGAAAGAGCAGGGGTTCTGGAAATCATACAAGTGCTCACGTCCCTTTGCTGGTCAGACTGTTCACCTCCATGAGATCAGCCAGTGCCACTTCTGGCTCTTAGCCCCGGCAATATGTTTATGACCAGAACACAAGTCCTAAAAGTGAAGATAAGAGTCTTAACTTTGCTTTTGTGTCAAAAGTTCAGCCATTACTAATTTCAGGCAGCATTTGAAGAGGAGGTCCTGTGCACCTGAAAGGGATACTTCTTTAGATATATATATACTTGCTAACAAAAGCATTAGTGCTATCCTGAGGCTAGTCAACACATGCTGAACAGTAGTTCATAACTCTGGCAATATATAGGCAGTCGAGGCTGTGCTTTCTTATGGGAGGTACATTAGTTATTATGTTATTTTTTCTTGGACAAATGTGCCTATTTAAATTCCAAAACAATTTAATTATGTGCAGTTGGAACATTCTGGCCATTCAAAAATGGTTTTTGTTGTACTCTCTTAAGACTTCTTAATTTTTTTCAGAGCTAGTTTATGTCTGTTGAAATATTTTTATCATCAAGCTCTGCCTTAATGTGCTTGACTTATTGCAAAATCTTTTTCCTGCCCAAATTTTTAATACACAGAAGAATTACAACAGTTAAATCTAGGAAGTTTTTCAATGGAAAGGCAGAGATTTGAATTAATTTAAAAATTTGAGCTTCAGCACAGATATTTACACATGGTTATAGAAAGCATACTTTGTGAATGATTCAGTTATTCTTGAATCATAATAGTTTTAAATAAACCACGGTGCCAGCAAAAATAAATTAAGATGTAGTTCCAACTCTCTTTGGTCTGTTTCTTCTAGGCACAAAATGAGTGTTATATTTAAGCACTCATCTGTTTTCTTAATCATATCTGATTTAAGCAACAATTACTATGAGTCCTTAGCCAGCTCCCAAAGCTCTCTTGAGAAAGTGAAGGGGGAGAAGACCACAACTGCATTTCTTGGTGATATTCAGCCAGTCTTTCATACAGGTTTTGGTGGGGAGTTTTATTGGACTTTAAAATTCTTCCTTTGGGAAGAATGGGACGCAAATATTTAGCTAGGCTTAAAGGAAAATTTCAAATTTGTTTTCCTCGGAAGTAGAATAGAAAGCACTCTGTGAAGTGCATAGAAAAGCCCAACTGTATGTTGTTACAGATTATAAAGAGCTCAGAAATGCTCATATGGAATATATCTCTCCATCTGGATCATTGCTCAGTGTGTCCTGACTGCAGCAGCCTCAGCTCCTGCAGCACAGGGCAGCATGTGCTCAGCTGCAGATGTGGACAGCACTGCAGTTCTTCACACCTGACAGCTGCTCGCTGTGCTGGGATTCATCAGGCAGTTGTACTGTCTTGGGAAAAGTCTGTTAACTTGACATATTTTACCTTTGAGAGTGACAAATTCTAATGTTATCAAAATATTTCTGCCTGGCATTCCTTTTAGCTACCTGCAACAAGGTGTTTCTTTTCTGGTGAGACATTACATGCAACATGAACTTGCTCATTTAGTTTCCTGAGAACAGAGATGGATCTTTTTAGCTTGTAATAACTGTGACAGTTGCAGGCTGTTAAGCTTCCATGAGTTGTCCAAACTTACGTGTCTAGAGAAGTAAAAATTCTGGCCTGCTGTCCCACCAGTGTGAGCAGCAGTGTATTTCGGGTTGTTGTAGCATTTATCACATATGTAATCCTTTAGCTCAAGTATGATACAGTTATATGCTAGTACAGATGATCTCTTCCTTCTCTTTTCTTGCCCTTGTTTGTGAAGGTTAATAAAACTAGTGTGATTGATTTATTCTAAAAAAAATTGGTATTGATAAAGGTATAAATTAGCCCTTTCTATGGCCAGCTAATAATTCTATGTGAAGTAGACAATTCCTTTCCCCTTCTGCAATCAAAACCCTTCTGACCACTTAAACACACTCTGATTCTTGGGAAGTGGTCTGGACAGTAGTTTCTAAGCCATTCTAATCTGTGGAGAAACTCTAATGCCTTTCATGAGACTGCCAAATACCACAAGAAAGGGCTGTATTTTCCTCCAAGTCCTTCAATGCCAGATGGATCAAATGATTCCATTTTCCAGGCAAATAAATCAGAAATATTGTAACCTCCTTGGAGATTTCGGATCTCTCTTTTTCTGGAGAAGTGACATATATTTTTTAATTCAGTATTTCAGAGGGAATCTGCAAGGTTGCTACCTGACCAGTAATTTTTTCCATAAAAGTACTGCAATATAGTATCCAAAGTAATAGTAGTTCAGTTTCTGGGAAAGTGATGGACTCTGTTTTCACTGACTTTGGAGACGAAGAGGTATACAGTTGGAGATCACTAAATATTTGTTATTGTTATATGAGAGGGTTTCTTAATTGCATGTTTTTAGTGAACTTATACAATATCCTCCCTTTATTGTGGCTCTGATTTGTTTGCTGGTTTAGTCCCCAATTTCTGTGGCTGTAACAGTTTGCCACTTACTGTTCATTCTGGCATCTCTCCAGGGCAGTAGAGGGATCCTTTATCTTGTTTTTGCTCTACTCTTCTCTTCCTATGTTTCTTTGGTTTAATGATTTTAGGCCTTGTCCACACTTCATATTTCAGACATGTTGTAACCAGCTCTCCAGCCTTGGAATTAATTTTTGGATTGTCAACAAGCACAAGGACAGGGATTGGTGTTGGCAGTTTTTCAGGCAAATGTTCTGCCTGCTCTTCTTGGGATGGGTAGAACTGTCTGTGAAAGCTGCCTGTTCTTCCCACTAGGAGCTCTGGTTTTACTTCCTCCATGATGATGAGAGCTGGAAGGAATGACAAGGAGCAGGCAAACTGAGAAGCCTGGGAGAGAAAATGGGGTCTGGACTAGGACATCTGGAGAGGTCCAAGTGATTTCTGAGCAATAAAACTGGTCTGAGGGGTGGGAGAGTAAGATGTGGACAGGTGAAGACTGGACTGGAGTGGTAAGAAGGGGATGCTGAAGAGAGACCATTTAGAACAAGTAGAACTGGGGAAGAGATGGCAAATACCAGACTCTGAGGGTGAAGCAGAAACAGGATTCCTCCGAACTCCCAAGATATTTGAGTCATTTTATAAGCGAGGATGTTACCTATGGGATATCTGACTCATTTATTACAGAAGTTTTTTAAAAAAAAAAGGTAGTGAATGAAGGAATTGTGGGTGGGAGCAAAATACTTCATTGTTCAGGCTGTTACCTCCTGCCAGGGAAGTGGATTCAGTTTCTGCCACTGAATTCTGCTCCATCATCAGTTAATCTGTTTACACAGCGAAATGTTGTTTTTGCAAGTGCCCATCTTGTGAGCACGTGGCTGAAGGTGTGTGAGCTGCATCTGAAATCAGTGTCTGTCCTCATAATGTGCGAGTCCTGTGTGATGTAATGACTGTCACAAAAGCATTCCTGAAGTGTATTGAATTTTTCACCAAAAATTGAATTTTTTTTTTATTGCTTCTTTGTGAGGCTGGGGTATTTCAAGCAGTCTGTGCCCTTAATATCTGTTTCTTGTTAACAAATACTTTAAAAGACAGAGGAATATGTTTAACTTAGCATTGAATCTGTATGATCTGACTGTAGATTTACTGTCATACCAGGTATGTACTGTTTTTTCATTTCAGATAGATTCCTGTTGTTAAAGCAGGCTGGTACTAAGTTGCCCTAAAAGGGTAGATGGCTTGAACATGTCAAGTTTAACTTAAAGCATGGCATGTTATGACATTAGTACATAATGCATGACATTTATGTTTTTTCTGTGCTTTCTAGGTGCAGATTTATTTTTACTTTAAACTTAATCAAATATTAGCTTATTGTTCTTGTTTTCCATGATGAATGAAAAATACACTGGTCAGCAGAGATGCTGCAACATTGTCACAGGATTAGCAACTTAACTTTCAGAATCTTGACTGATGGTAGTGTGGTACATTAAATCTGAGAGCTCTGTGTATGTCTGTCATTATTTTTATTGTGTTACTCATTCCTTAAAAGTGGCATCTGTAGACTGCACAGTCTAATGTCTGGAGAGGAGACCTTTCTGAGGAACAGCAAGAATGTTGGAATCAGACATCACACAGCAAGCTCTTCTCCTGACTCTTGCACAGTCTTTACTGAAGGAATGTTTTATGTGGAAAAACACATCCTGTAAAGTGATCTTCTTTCTAAAGATGTTGTTTTAAGCACTATTTATGTTGTTTTCACAGACTTGTTAAAGACAACCTAGATTATCCTTTTACAAAGGAGAAAACAGTTGATTTTAAAAGAGCAAGATCAAATTCTTCAGATAATTTCTTTAACTTTGCCTGTTTTTTTCCCCCCTAGGTCTCAAAGAAACTGCTGAAGAAATGGTCAAAAACAGGCTGGAAGGAAAGGACAACCTAACTCCATGGCAAAAATATCTAGAGAAGAAGAAAGAAAAAAGAATTCTTAAAAAAAAGAGAAAGGTAATGTTTGTGTTGGCTGCTTGGGTGGGAGTTGTTGTTTGTTTGTTTTCTTAGGTTGATGTTATTGTTTGGCTTGGATAAAGTAAATTAAAAACTGTGTAGATTCCAGTGCTGTTTTCAGGTTAGAATGTGCAGTGGTCACTCATGTGAGAGGCCTAAGAGCACCTCATCAAACTTATCGAGCAAAAGGATATTCAGGATACTATTGACCATCTGCTTACACAGATCTTCATTTATCTACTTCTATTGCATTAAAGATAAATTAGTCATAATAAAAGTTGGCTTTGATTTGCATTTTTAATGCATTAGGAAGGGTCTCCTTGCTACTGTGTGCATATCAGTTCACAGTTGTTACAATAATGATAATGGTAATTTTGGAAATTTTGGGGCTCAAATAATACAGACTTGTTTGCCAAAGCTGTAACAGCAAAGAATTGACAGCCATGAAGAATATTCAAACACCAAATTGCAAGAGCAAATTTGGTAAACAGTTTTGTGTATGAAGACCAAAATGGCCCTATAGTATTATGAAAATTGGTTGCTTCATCTTCTCACATGTTAACGGAGAAGTCTGATAAATTAAGTCAAGGGGCAAAGTGTATGACACAATGCTTCCAGTAATAAAATTTCTTCCTTTGAATCCAAACTCAGGCTTTTTGAAATTTGTACCACAACATGAAGCTCATGGCTCAAGGTTTTCCCCAAGCAGAGCTCTTGTGGAACATAAAGTGAGGACATAGTGCTATGATCCTGTAATATGTCAGGCTGGTTAGCTGGTGCATCACAGTTTGTGGATACACCTCATAAAAACTTTAAATGTGTGAAATTGTTATTTTGCCTTTACTAACAATTTTTAGTTTATTCTAGTTTTATGATGTTCATCATACAGTATTTCAGTTTCCATCTTCATAGCTACTACCAGAAAGAGCATCTAATTCCAGTGAAACTTTAGTAGTTTATATGTTGATGGAAATAATGTTTGTGCTTTGTTGCAGGCTACTGCTGAGCAAGAACAGAGTGAAGATGAACTTCCACCTGATGTTGATCTCAATGACCCTTATTTTGCTGAAGAATTCGAGAAAACAGGTGGGTCACAACAGGTGACTTCTGGAATAAATCTGCCCTTTCTTTAAATGCTGAGCATTCCAAACAAAGTCAGCCTGGAGTAAATGCAGAGATAGAATGTTCAGAATTAAATGAAGTAGGTGTCGTTCGCCTAAAATTTTAGGTGCTGTTCTTGTAAAATAATGCCTGTTGTGCTTTGTGCAATGGTAAGGAATGTCCTCTTAGCTTTCACCAGAGGCCAATAGTTAGCCAGTTTCTGGGAATGGCTGTTAAAAACAACCTCTCCCCTAAATATTGCAGACAAAAGAACTCCATTGCCTTTGAAGTCTGTGTCCTTTTCATGTAGGAAGAGCCAGATATATATTAGTCCTTTTCTCATACTCATGTCTGATGTTTCAATGTGCTATGTGAAATATCTGAAAAAATGTTTTCTTGTGTGTTATGTCAGAAGTTCTTTGTGGCATGGAGATGCTCAACAGAGAATGGTCATATCTGCACATTCTTAAACCTTCTTGTTTATAATATGGAGAATAGACTTTGATGTTCATGGAGTCTTTGAGGATCGTGAAATGGACATAAAGGTTAAGAAAGTGAAACTTTTGTCTGCAAGATTACTGATAATCTACTGAAATACAGGAGAAAAACAGTATGTGGTTAGCCCTGGAGATGTTTCAAAGGGAGAGTACAGTGGTTGGCTGCAAGTATGTTGACATTTTAAAGGTAATTACATGGCACAACTTTGGCTTTCACCAAGTTTACCCAGAACAGCCTCTGTCTCATAGCTGGGGTTGCTTTTGAGCACAGATGGCTTATCCAGTGAGGGCAAAAAGGGTTACAGTCATCTTTGAACTCTGCAGTAACTCTGCCAACTTTGTATCTAGGGCACATGCAGCAATAACTTGAGTGATTCCCCTGAAAGATTGTATGTTTGCAGACTCAGGTGGACCAGCACAGAAACTGAGGATGCAGTAGTGCTGTTAGGGTTTTGCCGCAGTGTATTTGCTCCTGTGCTGTTGGCTGTAACATCCATGGGTCTTGTATAGGTTACTTTTGAAACTGAAGAGAAGCAAGAGTGTAAGGAGTTGTTAGACAAAGGGCCTAACAACTTTGAGTGCTGTGAAAGGAAAACTGGAAATTAGGGGAAGTCTACTCAAGCACATATTCCTCAGCTATGTTTTTGTTCCTGTTTGTAAAGCAGGCAGTGATTCTTACACTGTGATGCTTCATCTTGGGAGAGGCAAAGTAGAGTGAATTCTTCACACCTGCTGTGCCCAAAATGTGACTGTGCAGAATGCATGTGTGTGCACATCAGCACTCCTGAAACTCATGGCAGTGCTTGCTTTGCACAGAGTTTTCATATGGCTTTTGCTGCATATGTATGAGTCCTTGATGTTGCATTTCAGAAGCAGATTCTAGTTTGATATTGTAAAAAAAAAATAATTTGTCACTTTCATTTTACATTGATGCAGTTACTGTTTCCAAAAGCATTGTAAAACTTGGATTCAGATTGGCCAATTTCAGTCTTACTGAATCTGTTTCTGTGCGGTCTCAGAAAGGGTTCATGGGAGACAGAATGACTCTTGTACCCTAAAGTGTTGGAAAATTAATAGCTGAATTTCTTATTAACTTGAGAGCAGTGTTCTGCTTTTGGAGCACACTGAATAGTTTCAGAACACATTGGTATATTAAACATAGTTTCTGCTGACCCTTCTTTGAAGAAAAGGTCTTCACACGTTATTGTAACTTCTATAGGTTCCAAACCATTTGATGCCTTCTCATGATCCAATTTATGGCATATATATGTAGGAACTGATGGCTTTTTAATGCTGGAAGCTGGGACAGGGGGCATGTCTTCCAGAATATATGTGAGAAGAAGGACTGTGGCAGGAGTATGTTAAAAAGACAGAAAATGATGCATTTGTGAATTTTGAAACCAAACCTTTTTCAGTATGATGCAAAATTTTGAGTGCTGAGAGTGATTTTAGGTCCTAAGCTGGTTTTATTAGCTGCACAGTGTTGTAGTA
The DNA here is from genome assembly GCF_000695815.1 of Acanthisitta chloris. Lineage (NCBI taxonomy): Eukaryota > Metazoa > Chordata > Aves > Passeriformes > Acanthisittidae > Acanthisitta > Acanthisitta chloris. The sequence continues at coordinate 24,717 of NW_008659854.1, forward strand.
AGAAGTAAATGTTTTATTCATTTATTTATGTTCATGGCAAAGAGCTCAGTTTGATCCTAGCTCCTGGTTCAGCCCCATCTGCAGCAACAGAAACCTTCAAAGCCAACAAAGATAAGGTGTGTTCACTGCTGTGATTCTCCATGTAGTGAAAGATGAGGCAAGGTACCTTAAGGGGCCTTTCTTTGGGGGATGTGTGCAAAGGTGAAGAGATTTACTGATTTAACTTCTCATACAATTGTCTGCAGTTTGTATCTCTGTGCCCTGTTTCCTTGTCCATAGTAAACTATGGCTAAAGCCACTTCTGGGAAGGTAGAAAAGGTATCGTAGTTGTTACATAGTCTTACAGAAGACAGTTATTTCTTCTTTCTACACATTATTTTGTAGGTTAGGTAATAATATTACATCTGAATCTGATTCTTCCTGCACATTTTCTGGAGCTGCTAAATCAACAGTTTAGCTTCTGAGCTGATGACATTGTGCATCTGGATAGTTTATTTTTTGGTGGTGGTGCTTTGTTTCTTCTGGAAATCCATTTCCAGCTTGGAATTCATGTAGAAATAATCGAGAATAGTCAAGGGAGAAGAAAATCTTCTTCAAGAAATATGTCCTGTTCCACAGCATCCTTAGTGATATAATTTGATATGTTTCTGGCATGTCTGTATTTCTAGTCTGAGTGCAAACCTGTCTTAACAAAATGAAGCCAAGTATCTTCCTTAAGAGTACCCCCAGTGGACTGCAGTAGATTGCCTGGGAATGTAATTCCAAGCTCAAAGGTCAGAGGATGTGGTTCAGGTCAGGAAACCTGCTTTCCTTGCTCCTTCTTGATCAACATCTACAGGCATTCCAAAGAGAATAATTTGATTTTGTAGGATTTATAAACAGGTCTGTTTGCATTAAAAGTTACGTTTGACTAAGGTTTTATGCTGTTACTATTCATTATGTCTGTCTAATCAGCACTGTGTATCTAAATTCTAAGTGAGTAGGAGAGCTTCATCAGAAGAATATTGTCTGAAACAGTAAATCATATTACAATTTCCATGGTAAAATGCCCTGGGAGTGATGTCATGTGTCTGCCTGCACTGTTGTGATACTTCTCTTTACTACTTCTTGAAAAATACAGTAAAATCATTTTTACTAACTGTTTTTTTAGTTGCTTATACCATTTCAGTGTTACTGCCTCCTTAAATTGAAAAAATAGCATATTTTGATTACTTTAAATCTGCTTGTTTTTCCTTAACTTTTTGGCCTTTTTGCACGTCTGACATTTAAGTGTTGACTGCAGGAATCCGAGATACATTTAGCCGTAGGTAAATTATGCCCTCATGCACAAACTTGTATAAACGTGTTCATGTCCTGTATTTGCACTTAGGTTTAAAGAAGAAGCCAGAATCAGTTGAAAGTACCTCAGAAGATGAAGATGAAGTTGAAAAACAGAAGGTAAAGTGGTTTAAAATGTTAAGAGCTACACGTTGCATTGCCTAAATTCTGCAAATATTTTGTAGGTGTTTGTGAGTGGAACTGCAGAATTCCATAGGATTGCAACAGAATAAAGCTGTATCATTTTAATAGCGAGAACTTCTGGAACAAAAACTACCCAAGAAGAAATTTGTGTTGGGCAGTGCTGAATATCAGCATGTATGAAACATTTGTGTGCTCAAGCCTTGTCCTGTAGATTTGTAACCTTGAAGATTGAGTTGTTTGCTTTTCATTCTTGCTCAGAACAAGTCAACTAAATTACTTAAATCCAGATATTTTAATTTTTGTTTGCTATATAAATATAAGTTTTACATTTCATCCATTAGTGATTTCTAAGCTATGGTATACAATTTTCAGATCAGATTATTAGTATGTTTGAAAGTTGATTGTGGGTATTTGCATTTATTTTATATCTAATAAAAAAGGAAATCAACTTGTATTTAAATACTACACATCAAAATGTTAAAAGAATGTTGTTACAGATGAATTAATATGTCCCTGACAACCCTATTTCAACTTACTTATATAAATGTAGACTCAGACAGGCCTTATTAACAAGATGCTATACTATGTTTTTCATAGAAAACTTAATTTCATTGTGTACATGGACTTTGTTATTTTGTAACAGGCTGAAATGGCCCTGCTGATGATGGATGATGAGGATGACACCAGGAAACACTTTAATTATAAAAAGATTGTAGAACAACAGAATTTGAGCAAGAAGAAAAAGAAACTTCTTATGAAAAAGAAAGAATTATTAGAAGATGACTTCCAGGTAATGGTGTACTCTTGATTTTGTGGCTGGTGCAGTTCCAGGAATGACAACAATCTCATGAGCTGTGACTTCGTGAGCAGCTCATGTTTTACTGGGTTTAAAAGCTTTGCAATCATGGGACAAGGTTACCTAAAATAAATGATATTTTTTTCCTTCAGGTAAATGTGGATGACACAAGATTCCAAGCCATGTTTACTTCTCCCTTGTTTAATTTGGATCCTTCAGATCCAAATTTCAAGAAGACAAAAGCAGTAGAAAAGATCTTGGAAGAGAAAGCTCGCCGAAGAGAAGAAAAAGAGCAAGTTCCTAAGGAGGCAAACAAGGGCCAGGAGACCAAGATGACAAAGAAAGGAGAAGCTGCTAAGAAATCCATAGATCCTTCCTTATCAATGCTAATAAAGTCTGTCAAAAATAAAACTGAAGAGTTTCAGGCAAGAAAAAAGCAGAAATTCAAATAACTGAACTTTGTTTTTACTCAGATTTTACTTTATTCTCATCTCTTCTAACTGGAGACATCTATTAAAGTTCCAGCAGCCTCTGGCAATTCCTGTCCACCCAAAATGTCCTGAAAAGTCATTTATGGTGGTGAGTTTTAATGTAATTAGAGTAATAATCACTCTGTTCCTCTGCCTATTGTTGGAAAACCACACCTTGAAAACATGTAAGTAAGGAATTGGTGGTTTTGGGGTGGTTAGTTTTGTATCATGTCATCTCTTAAAAATAAGAGAAGCGCTGAAGATAGCCATAATTATGGGCGTGTTTGTAAATGATAAAAACACTTCTGCAGAGGTTTATTGCTGAGACTAAGTGATCTTAAAGTTTTTAATTCTATGGAAGTCTGTAAACATAGTTCTGTTGATAAAGAAGTAATATGATAAATTGAAGAAATTTTGTATACAAGTTCTTTGTGTATTTTTAAATGGTTCCATATGTGCTTTATTAATTTCTCCTTTAAATACTTGAAGACTTACAGGATAATAGAATTAATTAATGGAAATACTGCCACTCAGAAGTGTTTCATTAATATATATTGAAAATAAATGGTTTAAATTGGCCCAAAGGAGTTTCGGGTGCTAGCTGTTTCTTCTTCTGTGTCTAAATGAAATGATGTCAGACTTAAACTTCTTCCTATTGCTATTACATTTCCATGAATACAGTTATACAAAGTTGTCCAGGATTGCAGGTGTTAAAAAAAGCAAAGAAAAAATCAAAGGCAGATGTAGATGATAAAAATTCAGAAACCATGTTGTTTGGCCATGTAACAAGGAGCTGAAAGGTAATTTGCAATTTTAATGAAGTATTGTTAATTTCTAAGATGTTCTACTTAACTAAAGAATTCTGTTAAAACACGGGCTGAAACTATAGGTGATCAAAACTAGTGTTTATATGTACATTCAACTCAGTATGTAAAGGATATTACAGGGTTGGATTTTAGCACATGACAGGAGGGATAGCTAACTGCCAAAGGATTTAAGGAACATACTATGGAAATACAGGTGGAGATGGATTTTACAAGAGTGCTTTGTAGAGATGTGCCTGAGGAATACTTGCAGACCTTGAACATTTTAAATGTAATTGCTCTTCATAAACATTTGAACATCTTCAAACTCATTTTTGGTTTAATACTGGCTCCACAGAGAGTCTCCCATAACTTTAATTATTTCTATGGAAAACAAATTTGGTGGAAGATGAAAGGCAAAAGCTACACTGCCTCTTGAAACCTCTAAACCTGACAAGTTCTACCAAGCACTTCTATATTATCAGTGTTCTTCTTTTCGTCTCAGTGGTTTTATTATTTTACTGGAGATTAACATGTGGCACTAGTGGAGCTCTGCTCCTCCAGAATGCCCAGATATGCTGAGTGACTCACTGGTACAAAACTCTGCAACAGAGCTTAACTGCTCCTGCAGTGCCTCTGTCCTTAACACTAGCTTTGTTGGAGGAGTAATTGGAAAAAAAATTATTATAAAATTTAAAAGTCACTAACAGTGAGGAGTTCTTACTGAAATTAGATGGCAGAGGTTATGTTGGGTCTTCTCTTCACATATACATATGCTGGTTACCTTCTTTCTTCCAGTTAAGTTGGGCTTGACTTGGAAGTCATAGCAAGACAAAATGCACAGAAAAATGGAGGCAGACTTGACAGTGATTTTAACTATTGGCTGAAATAATTATTCTGATGTATGGTAATGTGTGTCCTGTAAATGCTTAAGGTACAATAATTGGATGTTCTTTTTGTTGTTGGTTTGGTTCTCAAGTTTCGAGTTTTGGTTCGGAAGAACTGCAGTCGGTGCTCAGCCTGACGAGCGATCGCAGCTCCGGCCGCAGCGATGCTCGGAGCGTGGCTCGTCCTGCCCCTCGGGCTCTGCCTGGCCCTGCTCCTGC
>NW_008659855.1:0-22203 GCF_000695815.1 Acanthisitta chloris
GCACATATATGTATATCACTAAATGGGACTCCCTATTCAACTAGTGTTGTTACTTAGTATTTTTATACAGGTGATGCAATTTTCTCCAGAGTCATACTTTTTATTGGTTGTCTTCATATTTATATCCTTTGGTCAAATATATATTTATTTCTAAGTAGATTCTATATGAAGCATTGAGACATGAAAAATCTGCAATAAATGAAGCTACAACAAATGAAAACAATGAAACTGCTGTTGAGGAATAGTGGAATGCTAGCAAGAGACATTTATTAAAAGATTAGGTTTCATTTCTCTGTTTGTGTGTATCTCCTCCTAAACATTAAGAAATACTATGTCAGACACCATACAACTTCATCATGAAGCTGTCAGGTGAAAAAGCAGGCTTTGCAGATCCTGAAATATACTGCATGGAAGGCATTTTTACAAAATATCAATAGAAAATATACTTCAGGGAACAGTTGTGCACTGTAGAGACAGAATTGCATTATAGTTGTCTCCATTAAGATGTCAGCAGTCACCAATTGATTCCATGAAGTCATTTCCTGTTTGCAGAGGGGGGAATAGTGATCAGCTCTGTGATGGAAACAATTCCATTTATTTATACATTATGTTAACTTATCAATCAAGTACAACTTTAGAATATTTTCATGTTTGCTTCACAGTGGGGCCAGTTTTCACTGGAAACTGTTTGGGTTTTAACATAAAATAACTCTTCATTTTGAAATTCTAAGTGATTTAGGCAAGAAATTTTCAAGGAGGGTGAATGGGTTAAAATCAAAACAATGCTTAAACAAAGCTTTTCAAAACTGAACATTTCCATTTGACTTCTCATATTTTTCTTATTTCTGTAGGTAGACACACTTGAATTTCCTGATTTGTTAATTCATTTTTTTTCCATCTTTGAAATGTTCTATATGTTTCTTTGTTATATCTGTTGTAGAATGTTTTGATTTGGACTCATAGTTTCAAGTCTGGAAAAAAAAATGTTTATTTGAAATTCATGCTTTGCGTTTCAAATTCAGGCAGACTGAGAATCTAAGTTAACTTTCCTCAGTTTGGTGAAATGATTTGTTGTGATTTTTTTATAAAATCATAGATAATAATTAGTAAATGTTAAGCAAGGTGGCATCAAAGCAACACGTAGGATCATATTTTGTTTGACGTAAATGCAGATTGGCTACAGACATCTTCCAAAGATCACAGACTTGAAATATTTAATTTGACATAATCTATGCCTTTCAAAATGACTGCCTCACTCTTTTCTTTGAAAAAGCTATTATGTCAGAGGAGGTGTCTGATGTCCTTTATCACAGAATCATAGAACCATTTAGGCTGGAAAAGACCCTTAAGATCATCGAGTCCAACAATCTAGCATTTAGTAGGTATGCCAGAAAGTGTCAGACTGGAGTTCTCTTACCTGCTCCTTCTATGGGAATTTAATTTCATATTTCCTGGTAGATACTTCTTGAAGCTCAGCCTTGTATTGCCAGAAATGTAAGGCATATGGGGCCATGAAGTGAAGTCTCAGGAAGCCTGACTTGATAGCACTGTGTGCAGATAGCAAGATTGTTGTGCAGTTTTTGGACCTTTAGAGTAAAGAGCAATGGATGCTTGCAGTGCAGATCGTAATGTAACATGGCAGTTCTCCATGGTCCTTTTCATTCTCATAGCTTACCCTTTTTGGTGCAGGGATTGTGTGAAAAATGGTGCAATCACACATTCAATGATGATTGTACCATGTGAAGAGATAAACCTTACCCAGCATGCTGCTGCATGTTGGAGAGCATTACACAGAGGAGACCTCTAAAGTCACCCTGACCTTTCCATGCCAACCCTGAAGTTCAGCTGGAATTTGAAGTTGAAAAATTCCTGAGTAACTCTGCATTTTACCATTCCAATATAGATTAAATCATCTGAGAATTTAGAAGTAAAAATCTCAGCATCTGCCAAATGTACAAAAAATGCAATTTTGACCCAATGTGGGCAGATCTATCTTAGGTGCAGCAGAAATTCCTCACTGGCACAGAGGCTATGCAGATGCCACTCCATGTCCTGCTTGCACTAGGTTGGAAGTGCGATCAGTGTTTGAAGTTTCAACTTTTCTTCTAACTTCTGAAATTATTTCTGCTCTTCAATATTTTGTATTCTACATCATCTTTTGGGGCCATTCTTGCCTGCAGTGCAGTGACTGTCTGCCAACCCTCATTAAGGTGTATTTACTATCATATGCAAAAGTAAAACTGTGCCATTAATCCTCCCTTATAGTGTGACCTCATTTGTATATTGAGATTGTGCTGCTGCTGTTGCCAATATCACTGCTACCCTCCTGAAGGTGACAAAATGCCTTGAAGATGCTAATGAAGTAGGAGTCCCAACACCCCTGCATGATAATTAGATACCTTTGTTCTGCATTATAGATGGAAGAAATTCAGGTGCACAGAGACTGATGACTTTTTCCAAAGGGCATAATATTTTGAGATGTAATAATTTATAGGGCCAGATTTGAACAAAGGCTTCTGTATGGCACTGTTCACTCCTATCATAAAAAAAAAAAAATTACAGTGGCACATTTTCAGTGTAAGAATGTTTGCTTTCTGCTTTTCCAGTCATCCCCTGCAAATTCAAATCTTTATCAAAATGTTTTGAATTGTCAAGAAATCAAACTTTTTCCGTAATTCTTCTTGGATCAAACTTAAACAAAATTAAATAAACCTTGGTAGCATCTCCATCTGTGGAGATTTTCTGAACCAGGCTGGATAAAGCTCAGAGCCCAGAACCTTACCTGACCTCATGGCTGACCCTACTTTGAGCAGGGGAATGGACCTCCTGTGTTCCATTGTTTTTGTACGGTTTACTACTAGAAACTGCATGCCTATGGAAATTACATACATGTATCATTAGCATAATATTGCATGTAGGAACTGAATATTTAAATCAGGATTAATGGATAATGCATTCTATTTATTGTAATATAATACTATAATACTAGAACTTCTTAGCATGAAAGAAATGATAGCATATTGTGGAACCTCTCCCGCAATAAATAAGCATAGGGCTTAATTATAACTAAAACGTTTCTGAATAAAAACAGATAATAGTTATGAAAGCTGGAACTAGAGGGTGTAAACGGCTCAGAAGCTGTTCTGGGTACCTGTAGTGCATACTTTCAAGTTGATTTAAAATATATTATAAAACTGAAATCAAATTACGATTCATGTATGCTTCCATAATAATTGTAAAATCTGTTTTGTCTGTGACGTTTCAAGAAGTTATGCATAACATTTATCCAATGAGTGTAAATGAGTTTACATTGTGTATAAATTTATCATTAGCTTGTGTCATCCAAACCCTAGAAGCCTAGGGACCACAGCCTAAATACCATATCCTTTCTGCAGATTAATGCATTAATTTGCACACCGTGTGCATAAACTTGTTTATTTAATGACGTTCATGATGGTCTCTGTGGGTGAATGCACACATTAAAATATTACAAAGCATGCCTAACACATTTCCTTCCTTTAATTCATAAAACTTTTTTTCTGTGAATTCTAGGTTCTTTCTAAACTTTTCAAGTTTAAGGCAGAACTAATCCGTAATAAGGGAAATCTAGGGAACCCGTGAGTCAGGGTTGTGCTCTCTGACTCTCAGCCTGACACTTCCACTGGGTCAATAGGGAACTGAGAAGAAACTGTCGTGATACTCTGTGAAGTTTCTCCAGATAAGGATGCTGCCCTTTGTATTTAAAAGATTATTTCACCTCCTGCCTGTGTAGGCAAGCTATCTTAAAAGTCGTCTGTCTGAGGCTGAATAACTAGATCCAGAATCTTTTGCAAGGTCTTTTCACAGACAGGAAGACAAGGAAAAAGACCTAATGCCCCCATTTGAATGTGCAGTTCACACAGCAAAATCTGCAGCCTGTCAATCTCGTGAGAAAGTCCTGCCAGTGAAGGTTGCTACAGAAATCAGTACAAAGAGGCTGCCAGTAACTTACTCTAGAAAGTCAAAATAAATGGAAAGGGAAAGGAGCAAAAATGTTGTACCAGGATGAGCATTTGTTGCCAGCTGCTGTAGCACGTTACTTGTAAAACCTTATCCAGAGGTCGAACCCATTTACTGGTGACTACCTATAGGTAGTGTCAGAATCTTTGTTCTTCAGTGAATGACTGTAAAGCACAGCATCTAAGAAATTATTAGGGAGAAAATAGGCTGACTCTGATCTGTCTGAACTTTATCACCCATCCTCAGCTGTCCAAGTAAAACCAAAGAGTGTTATCTGATTTTGTTTCTATCACAGATAATATATTTGTAAGAGATAAAAGAGAAAAATGGAATGCAAAGCAATTGCCTCCTTTGATTTTACTTGCATGAAATATTTATAACTTGCATTCACTTTGTGTTTTCCACTCATGTTGAAAGCATACAGCTTAATACTGATGTGAAAATATTGGATCTTAGTATTTGTCATCCTGTGAATGGGCCACAGTAGCAATCTGAAATCTGACCTTCTGTCTGTTGTCTGGCTACTTAATTGGAACTGTTGGGGGATAACACTGCATACAGAAAAATGATTGACATAATCTAATTTTTTAATGTATATTTGACTGCGATAATACTGGCAAGATTGTAAATATGGTGGATAAACACAGTCCAGGTCATGGCCATACAGCTTTGGCCAGCTGGGAGCTTTGTTTTCCTAAAGAAAGGCATTTGGGTGCTGTAGCTCCCTGATCAGAACCTGCTCAATGACAGAAGGGCCATGCCTTGCTCAGGCAATATGTTGACTAACCTGCTTGGGTATCCTATGCTGTTGATTAGATATTCTACGAGTACATCTGGACAATATGAATATTAGTACTGCAAAGAACACGTCCATGTTTAACACTTAACAGACTTTCAGGGTCAGGTCCAATTAATGTAAAACCCTGGCAGCAGCTAGCAAGAAACCTGTACTGGGGCACTGACCTTGAAGAGGTTTGCTGCACAGATACTGATTTTTAAATTTTTTTCATACTCATTGAAGAGCAAGGTAACAGGAGGTGAAGTAATGACTAAATTAATCTGCGGTGAATATTCTCCTTCATGTTTCTTCTGACACAGCTGCGCCAGCCCAAAAAAGGTTTTCTTCTGCCACCACTACTCTTCTCCATTTTGTATGTGTAGCTCTGGCCACTTGTGTTCTGCCTTCCACAACTGACCTCTTTTGCCTTCCCCTGTGCATGGGGAGCAGGCATAGTGAGTTGGGTCAGCTTACCTGTCCTTTATTCCTCATTCCTCCAGGAGTGGCACAAATCATATGGCAGGGTTTTCTTCCCTCTGAATGATAATGGGAAGCCCTCTGGGTGTGGAATATGCAGCCTGAGCAGCCTCCTAGGTCCTGGTTTGCTGGGTCTTCAGAGAGCAGACCAAGGAGGAACCAGGCAAAAGAAAGCTCTGGTCCTCATGCTTCCTTCTTGCAAGGTATTTGGTCACCACCTCAGTCTTGGGGACTAGAGGGTTTTGTAGCCATGACTTGAAGAACTCTCTTCATGGATCTAATGTGAAGGGTTTGCAAGCCAAATGGAGAGATTCTCTGGTGGTGTGTGCATCTTTCTTGCTTTCTTTCTGCAGGAACTGGTACTCTAAATACAGATCAATAAATTTCAGTTAACTACAGAGGCTTAAAACAACCAGTCTTAAAATCTGTAGAGCAGCTTTCAGCCCTTTCCTTTGCCATTTTAATCTTAAAAAAACCTAGCAAAAGCGAGGTAGAGAATATTAGTAGCATGCAGTTAGATTGAAAAAGTCTTCATTTGGATTCTATAAGTCTTTTTAACTGGTATGATTTTGATTTAACAAGACACCACTGAGTTCCTGTAGAAAACCAGAATGCAGCAAGCAAACTGTTGAGCTTGGTGGGTGCATTTCTGTTTTCTGTTGGGATCTAACTTGAGATCAGACTACACTTAGTGTAGTTCATACTGTGATGGTAATGGTTCATACACAATACTGTTGGACTTTTTCCTATATCAAATAAGCCTGATATGAAAGGTTTAGCAGGAACATTGTGTATGTGTTTCTGTGAGAAGAGATTACTAAAGAAAGAGATATGAGAAATAGCCAAAGTCCAGCATTTACTGAGATGGTGGGTGATGTAAAGTAAAATCTGTTATTTCCTGGCTACAGGAAACATGTATTCATATTTCCCTATATCCTGGTCATACCTCTGATTTTATGGACAGTCTTACAAAAGACTTTATCCTTTGGAAATATCTGTATTAATTTTGATCTGTTTCTTAAAGCGCCAGCTTTGTAGCTGGGCATCCTGATCTTCATAATATTTCCATAACCTTATGGATCTGTCAATCTAAAACTTTCAAAGGAAATAGGTTTCAGCACAATGGAGAAAAAGAACAAGTGGGGTGAAGAGTTGTGGTTTTTTTTCTTTTTAATAGAATGGGAAACTTTTCCCATAATTTATCTTCACTTAAATTAGAAAAGCAGAAGCTTAAATAACCTATAGTAGCCACACTAAAGTACTTGATGTTTCTGTTCCTAATTTTCCTCTCCAATGTGTTTCAAAGTTTGTATAAGTTTACCATATGTCTAAGTAAATTTTGGTATATGGAACAGTGGATACCAAGTTCTTGTTACGATCCTGCAAATGTAAAACAATCTTTTGTTCTTAGTGGGTTTTTTTGAATACATAAAAAGCAGAGAATAATTTGTCAACATGGAGGGAGTACATTCTATAGATGAAACTTCCCATAGTATCTGTCATCAGTGACATCAGCAGGTAACACATCCATTCTGGTCATAGGTGGATGTGGGAATAAGGGTGGCATGATGTCCTTTCCTATCCACACCTAAAATCATACATCACATATTTTCAAGGGCAGTATCTATTAATATTTACTGTTGTTGCACAGTTTCCTAAACACTGGTTTCAGTAACACTGCTTTCCATTTTTAATAACCCACAGTTAACTGAATCACCAGTCTGTCTTCTAATGCTCCCTTATCTTGTTACAAAACATGCAGACTGATGTGTTGTTTCTAGTATAGGCTAATATACTGTTTCCGAGATACTTTGATTTGCCACACTGGGTGAAGCACCAGTTGTTGAGAAAACAATCTCTGCCTCCTACTGCAAAAAAAAATTCATATAAATAACTGCCTGCATTGTATGGATAGATGGGCAGTGACGAACTCAGACTATACATCAAATTTATGTCTCAGAAACTTTAGTATTAATAATTTTTACTGTCAACTTTTAATATCAAAGAAGAAAGTACAGCTCAGTGTTTTAACACACTCCAGAACACTTTATTAAATAGCATAGCAGTATGCTGTTGTAAATTGAGGTCAGGACGAAGGGTAGCAGTACTTTACAGGTTTAGGAACTCAATACTCTGGTATACCACTGGGATGAGTCTCTTTTCCAAGACTGTTTGCATCTGACAGTGTGTAGTGGTTTAACCCCAGCTGGCAACTAAGCCCCTCAGAGCTGCTCACTCACTCCCACAGTAGTGGAATGGCAAAGAGAATCAAAAGGGTAAAAATGAGAAAAGTCATGGGGTGAGATAAAAGCAGTTTAATAGGTAAAGCAAAAGCTGTACAGAAGTAAAGAAAACCAATTCTTGCATCAATTCCCATCAACAGGCAAGTGTTCAGCCATCTCCAGGAAAGCAGCGTTCCATCGTGGTTAATGGTGACTTGGGTAGGCAAGTGCCATCACTGTGAACATCTTCACCCCCTTCTCACCTCTTCCTCCTGATTTGTAGGCTGAACATGATGTCATGTGGTGTGGGACATCCGTTTGTCCCTTTGATCAATTGGAGTTAACTGTCCTGCCCGTGTCCCCTCCCAGCCTGCTTGCTGGTGGGGTGATATGAGGAAAGAAAAGGCCTTAACTCTTTGCAAGGACTGCTCAGTAATAACCAAAACATCCCCTTGTTATCAACACTGTTTCCAGCACAAATCCTAAACACAGTCCATACAAGCAACCAGGACCCAAGGGAATGGTCTGAAGCTGTGTCAGGGAAGGTTTAGGTTGAATATTAGAACCAGAGGGTGGTCAGGCACTGGAACAGCTCCCCAGGGAAGTCATCATGGCATCAAGCCTGAGAGAGTTCAAGAGGTGTTTGGACAATGCTCTCAGGCACGTGGTGTGATTATTGGGATGTCCTCTGCAGGGCCAGGAGGACTAGATGGTTCTCAAAGGTCTCTTCTGACTCCGATTATTCTGTGATTCTATTATGTGAACTGTGAAGAAAATTAACTCTGTCCCAGCCAAAACCAGCACACAGTGCCATCAACAACTTCAGTTCATTATGACAATGATAATAATAATGATAATTTTTTTGCAAGAAAATTATCAGACATATAGGTAAAAACAATGATTCTGTTTATCTCAAGCAATAAATGCAGGCAAAAGGGACCCCTGGGACACCTGAGGGAAGAAACTCTAATGCTAATTGGCATGATTTAGAAAGATGACTCTGTTATTGCCAGCAGTCTAATTCAGTCATTATCTCCCCAATGCTGAGGCAATCAAACCAGTTATAATTTTAGTAGATGGATAACAAGGTATGTCTCAGTGTACAGATGTATATGCTAGAATGTAGGCTAAAAGAATGTGAAAAGAGCTTTCTAATAAATACATTTTGCATATCTTTTTATGAAACACCAGTCCTTAATGTTATTTGTCTGCTGAATGAGCTTCATTATATTTTGTGCAAATATGTAGTAGCAATTTCCCACGAGGCTACAGAAAAATGGAAAAACCAAACAAAACTATCTACATCTTCTTAATTTCATAATTTCTCAAATAAAAAAGATGTAATATTTTGCAGAAAAAAACCCAAATATTTGTTGGAAGGAAATTGTTTTGTGACTTTTTTCCTCCCTACACTATATGCTTGCTTTTCAGCAAATGTCCGTGTATTAAAGAGCTCTAGTGCTCACCTGAAAGTTGTCAAGGATGTAAGAATGAAACAGCAGATGTACCTGCTCAAAGATTTGGTGCAATGCTGTCTTCACATCTGTTCTGAGTACACTTCCTGCTCTGAAAATGTCCTATCAGTATCATGCATTTTTACTAAACTAGTTGACAATGTCCTGTAATGTGTTACAACTGTTCTAACTAGCCTCTTTGCTAAATCATACATGGTTCAAATGAACAGCAAGTGAAAAAAAAAGACAATATACATATATATAAAATGAGACAAATATCTCTTTCCAGACTTCCCTGCAGGAAAGCTCACTTCAGTAAGTTTTCTGCAACTCAAAATTCCTGTTGTCATGATAGGCTTTGAGATAGGAGAAAGCCTTTAACTTTGGGAGGTCCTTAGAGTGCACCCTGCTCATACAACACTGTGATGCTGAAAGTAACTGTAACTTTATTCCCATTATCTAAGAGAGTTAGGAACATGGAACAGGATTTTCTTCTTCTTTGTGAGAGTTGTTCATGGCCCATGTGGCCCTTCTGCTGCATACTTTGCTTGAAGTGTATCTGCTGCCCTCCTTTTCAGCCTTGTTTTCCCAGTGGTTATCCAGTTCAATGCACATTTGTCAAGAACAGGACAAATACAAGCCCCGGTACTGCTGATATTCTGACACCCCAAAAGAGAGAATTTCATGGTCAAGTGCAGCCCTCAAAAAGATTGATGTTTAATACCAGGTTAGTTTTGCTTACTCTTTGATGTGGGGAGAACAACATAAAATTACTAAAGACAAGCTTTTGAGAGAAATCTCTTGTTTGCTTAGCTAGTAACTGCCAAGAGATCTAGCAAATTCAATAGAAATAATTCATTTCCCTTACGTTACTACAGTTTATCCCTGGATGGGATAAACAGGCCTTAGGAAATGACACTGCCAGGAATGGATTAAGACAATTAACTTGCGTGAGTCAAATCTCTGACCTCCACTTTGCTTCACCTCTCATGAGTGCCACAATCCACTGGTACAAAGATGGAAATGATAGCCTTTACAGAGCAGAGCAGATCAGATGAGTGTTCTTGTATGTAAAAGGGCTTTTGAGGAGTTGGATTTCATCTGGGTCGTTCCTGTCACAATTTACTGCTGTCTGCTGCTAGGGCAATTTGCATAGGGGAGATTTTCATACAGCGTGTTAAAAGAGGTGTAAGGGAATCATTGTCAGAGAGGAGACTACACAATTGGAATATTAACAACAATCTGTCATTTTCTGTTTGATTTTTTTCCTAGCAATCTTAAAGCATGAGCTAGTTATAGCCTATAATGTACAGAATGAGCAAGTACCTTATGATCCCTCTTTCCATACACAAATACCTCCCGCTCTGCTTGAGGAAAGAGTAACATCACTGCAAAAAGAAGCCAGTAAGGCAGAAGCCATGCCCAAGTAGTTGTTCTTCACTTCACTGAAAAATTTGCCAGTATGTTTTCCTGGTGTTTTCAAAAGAAGTACTGAGAACAGGAGGAATGTTCTGTGACTGCAAACAGAGTCTTAACTCCGGGGTGGATTTCTTTAAGGCACACTCTTCTGGAAGCGTAAATACATGCACAGTGTGGATGGAAACAGTCATTTTACCAGGAGTTAAAAAACCCACAATTCACAGCTGGATGTCAGTAAAACATTTTTGCCCCTTGATGTTAATATATTTTCTGCAGATAGCATATGTTTAACAGAGGGCTGCAAATAATTACGTATGTGCTTTCTGATAATGGAACCATGGAATGTTGTGGCTGATAAAGGAAACATTCCTGTACCTCATGTAATGGGACTTTTGTAAAGATTTCTCTATTGGCTCTTGTATAGAGCTGTAATTAAATTTTTTCAGTTTTGAGTAGGGATTGAGCTAGGACTTGAATCTAACAATTCTGATATTTGTAGCTGTATATCATAAAGACTGCTGAATTTTGACTCCAGGAAGCAGTTTATTGACAGCATATGCCTGTGCTGCTGAGAGGAAACATCTAGTCCTTGGGCAAAGGAATCCCTTGGCCATGCTGCAAGTTCCTTACCAAGTGAGCCCTCAGTGGCTCTAGAGCACACCAGTCCTGCTATAGTTTTGCTTATGCAATGCTTATGTAGTAAAATGCTGTTTCTCTGGTAAGCTTGTTACTTTATCTTCTCAGAGGAGAGCAATCCTCACGTGTTAGTGCCATCACTGCTTGCTTGCCCCGTGAGTGGTGTTCCCAATCCTAACCTGCCACTGATGCAATGCGCACCGTGTTCTATGGACGTAGCTGCACACACCTAAACCTGTCACTTAGAATGTAGTTGGCTCATAGGCTTCTTTCATTTATTTCATATTGAGTCCCATAGATCAAAAAGCTTGGACTTGATGAGAAAGGAAGTCCATGAGACCACATTAACCTGTTGCTGTGAGCAGTTCACTTCAGCTTTCTGGTGTGGGCAGTGCCCTTCCTATACTCTGCAGAGTTTCACACATCGCACGGAACTCCTTGATAACCCACCCACTGCCCTGCCTAGCAGCTTTGCCTTCTCCTAATTGCACTTTGAGATTTAAATATAATCTGTAAACATTCAGAACAGGTCGCTTATTCACTTTTCAGAAGTGCTCTAATCCAATAGAGCCACCTTACTGAAAAGCCAGGTACACTGGTCCTGTTATTGTCATAAAAAGTTAGGTGATGTTATGAAAATACAGTCTTCTTTTAAAAGCTGTCAAAATGATCTTCCTGGAGCTTGTATGGTATTACTGGCAATGAAAAAGGCAAAGGAGTGTTGTTGAGGCTTATTTTTTCATAAAAGTTCTTAATCAGGAAAGAATTAGAGCTCACGCTTATGTCACTCTTTGTTCAGTAAAGCCTGTAAGAAGTCACTCATATCCTAGACAATAAGTTTGAAGGAGAAAATTTCCACAAAATAGGACTTTATGAAACAGTTTTTCTGGGCTGCTATTAAACAGTAGAAATACATGTTGCCTGGTTTTGATAAGGGGACATACTTTAGTTGCTACCAAAAGTATAATTTAGTCCTCAAAGGCTCCACTAATTTACATTTTAGCATTAACATTTGCATATTTGTACAATGCCTTCAAAATATGTGAGGGGCTGTATAGGCATGCAATAGTTATTCAGTTAATCCTTGGAAGGTTAAAAATCTGTCTGGATGCCAACAAATAAGTGTTAGAACAATACACTGGACTCAAGATTATAGGTATTTATACATATATTTGCATTTTAAAGTGTAAAAAAATTTCATAAACTTCAAAGATCTGTAGTATACATCTAAAATGATTTTTTGGAGTATATAAGGTAATGCAATTTAATTTTTACTGTTAAAATACAGGGTTCCTTATTAAAGAAGTCTAGTTATGACAATGACCTACCCCTTAAATTATTTTTATTCTCAGCTGTTGGCCTCAAGTTGCACCTGGGAAGGTTTAGATTGGATATTAGGATAAATTACATCAAGTAAAGATTTGTCAACCACTGGAATAACCTGCCCAGGGAACTGGTTGAGTCACCATCTCTGGAGGTATTTAAAAGACATCTAATTGTGGCACTTATGGACAGCATTTAGTGGTGGACTTGTCAGTACCAGATTAGCAGTTGGACTAAATCATCTTAAAGATCTTTTCCAACCAAAATGATTCTATGATTCTATGGTTGTACTAATATTTCATTTGTCACCATTTGTACAGTGTCTATAACAGTAAGGGCCCATACTCTGTAGGTATTTAAGCATTACAAGAATTCACATGGTTAATCATGATAATTATATAAGGTGTAGGCTAAGACAGCACAGTGCAATAATTGCACAGCACATGAGAAGGGCAGTGCCAGTGGGAAAACAGTAAGCAAACAAATGGGGCAACAGCCTTGTTTTAATGTACTACATTACGAGATGCAAAAGATAAGCCTGACTGCAAGCAGATAAACAATCCAATACTCCAGTGGGATGTTGTGCATCAGAGACAGAATACAGTGCAGATTCTTTGAGATAAGAGTCCTCTGATCATATTTCTTGAGTCTCAGCAGAAAACAAAGAGCAGTACATTTAAGCATGCAGATAGATATGCTGAAATTAGAAACTCTGTTGAATGTCAGCAAGAAAAGGATAAAGTAGAAAAAATGAAAGCACAGAGAGCATGGCATTCTCATGTTCTCCGACCCACATGCATTAAGGTAAAAGAAAATCTGACCCTATGGCTGTATTTGTCTGAGAAATGTATTTATGAAGATTAAATGCAGTCTTCTGTAGATATGAAAATCCGCGAATAATCACAGACCGACCGCACCGTTTTAGTGTATGGTAGAGTAAAACATATCTTTAATAATGAAAATTTTCAAATATTTTATTTAAATGATGAATTTTAATGCCATTATAAGACATATTTGGAAAAAAAACCCTACCAGTTATACCTTGGTAGGCCTTTGTATTTTCAGCTGAAGTTTGTGCTAATCCAATACAACTACAGAATATTTTTTGATGAAATGCAGGGCAAAATGACAAAAGAAAGTAATGACATTTATTCACATTTTCTGTGTCATTTCCTCCATAAGAGGAAATTTGTGACCATTAGATGTTAAAGTGGCTTCTGTATCATAAAATCATAGAATGGTTTGGGTCGGAAGGGGCCTTAAAGATCTTTTTAGATCATCATATCCATAGGACCTGATACTTACAGCCAGTAAGACACTGCAGATTATTCTCACATAAAAGGTTAATCATGTGCATAAGTGTTTGCAGGAATAAGCTATTAAAACGTGCACTGTACACGCCCCAGTAGCAAACCTTGAAGAAAATTGAGACAGAAAATTCCATTCCTCAGACCTTGCGGCTTATCTGACAGTTTTTAGCTGTCAGCTCACACAGCCACAGTCTTGGAGAAATGTCCTAAAACAAAGGGAGAGAAAGCAACATTACAATTATTTGGCACATTTCATATCAAAATTTATATAATTACTAAGCAATCAGGACCAATGTCTCACTGTTAATACATGTGTTGGCTCTTCAAGGTTGAATGCACTTTACTCTCAGTGATATCAGACACAGGATACTGAATTACATGTCTTTTGCCATAGGTTTGGAGAACAGTTGCTCTGCATCAGCTAATACCCTGTTAACATTCCTGCATGCTAAAACATTTGACACTTTTCAACCCATTGCCCAGTACAAGTGATCACAAAGTCCATTGTCACAAGCAAGTAGCAGTTCCCTCACCTTAATTTCCCTACTAAAAAGCTTTTAGAATCCCCAGATTCACTAAGCAAAAGATCTTTAGATTTTATTTTGAAATAAAGTAGAGAAATGCAAAGCCGTGTATAGAAACAAGAGCTACAAAAGCTAAGCAAAGATTGCCTTTGATTCTAGGAGGTACAGTAGGATTTTATGTAGATGTAAATGTTTTCACTGTTTTTCTTATAATAGATCATAAGTGGAGGCTGGATCCTGCCTCCCATGTTTCTAGCCTTGGAGTTCTCATCTGAAGACTGCCACGGCAGAAGAATACAGTAGTATATGTCAGGCTAAAATGTTTGATTTCTTAATTGCTGTGAATGACCCATCTCTCTTAGTACATTGTACAGAAAACATTCCAGCCTTCAAGTATTTTCCAAATATCTCTCTGTCCTGGTTTTATTGGTTTGTTTGGTCAGGTTTGGCTTTGAAACAGTCTTATGAACTACTTTTTACAAATTAAGCTATGACTTCCTCTCTGCACATCCATACTTGACAGAGGAAGCTAAGTACATTGGTTGATCTTAAAGTAAAATGCAACACTGTGCCAGTCTTTGAAAACACTTCTTGTGAATCTGCCAGACGAGGTTTGTTTTCCTGTTGGATGCACTGCCTGACCCACCACAAATGCAGGAGCATAACTCAACTGCAGACTCCAGGCACAAACTAGTCTGTGTAAGGCTGCAGAGTCTTAACATTGTAAGACTAAGCCCAGTGCAGCTGGTGGGGATTTTCCTAAGGCATTTACAACTCTCATCATGCTAATATATTGCAGAACACTTAACAGCTTTGCAGGCAGCACACTTAGATACAGTGCAGAAGTCCCCAGTGCAAGAAAAGATGCCATATACTTTCTGATAGCAGGAAACATCAAACTTTACAGAGCTGTGCCCACATAACACACAGCTACACCTACTTCAGGTTCAAATACCAAGACCCAAGTCTGTGTGGGTCTATGGAAACCACCTTTTCCCTTTTATTAAACACGCAGAAAAAGGAAAGGAAAAAAATCTCAAGAGTTTGTAGAATAAAAAGTCCTGAGAATCCTAAGTGAGCTTTCACTATTTCTGTTCTAATTTACAGAGCTGTGCCCACATAACACACAGCTACACCTACTTCAGGTTCAAATACCAAGACCCAAGTCTGTGTGGGTCTATGGAAACCACCTTTTCCCTTTTATTAAACACGCAGAAAAAGGAAAGGAAAAAAATCTCAAGAGTTTGTAGAATAAAAAGTCCTGAGAATCCTAAGTGAGCTTTCACTATTTCTGTTCTAATTTCCTTGAAGACTGAATAAATCAAACATATGCAGAAGTGAGAGAAACAGATAGCAAGAGCAGAAAATACAGCATCAGTGATGAGGGCTGAATTGTGCATCATTGCTTTTGAAAGACAGGTATTGCACACAATCTAGTCAGCTTGTCTGACACTCTGCAAAATTGTGGCAGTGTCAAGCTATTTGGAGTTTTATCATTAGCTGCCTTTCTAGTGATAAGCTTATTGCAATCGAACAAAAATAGAATGTTTTGAGCAGCTAAGGCTAGCAGACTTGCAATGAAATGGATTAGAACTCATAATCTGCTAAACACATCTGTTTTGACATTGTCTGTTAACAAAGTGTGACCACTCATCATGTAGCTGTGGTAGCTTAAAAAGAGGTATTTCAGCCATGAACAAGAAGCAAACCCCAAAATGCTGAGTGTTTCTAGCCCCCAAGTCAATGAAGAAGATCCCTAGTCTGGGGTATTGTTCATCACATCAATAAGTCACTGAGTCGGTGGATGACATTGTACAAATACAGCTCTGGTCATCTCTTTCTGCCTTCCTGTTTTACTCGCACTTAATTTTAGGTCTGTTTTTCACTGCAGTGTTTTTCATGTCCATAGAAAACATGTTCAGGGTTGCTGGTGTGGCTCTGCAAGTGGAAAGGTTTGAAGCGAAGAAATCTGAAGTGAATATGAAAAGGATACAGGAATGCAAGTGATTTTAGGAACATTGTCACATTTCAAATAAAGCTGGAGATCTGACTGAGGCAATAAAAAAGTTAAGATATCCTCTGTATGCCTTTTCTGCTTTGGTCTGGCCAAGTGATTTCTAAGGATGAGGGTGAGGAAGAGCAGTGTTAGGTTGTATGGGGGAAAAGAGAGAAGAAACTCCAGGAGGTAGCAGGGTCTGTGGGTAATTCTCCTTGTATTACTGCCAGACTGTAAATCCTGATGACTGGTACATTCCCTCCTCCTTTTTATTTTGTTCAGCTGTTAGGTCCCATATCTTATGTGAATTTAAAGTAACTCATATCTGTTTCATACAATGTGTATTCCATAGTTACTAGGTGATGTAGAAACTTTTGCTTTGGTGTCATATTGTAATTGCTGACTGACTTTATAAGTTACTTTATGCAAGGAGATGAGCTGTGGGTTTTTTGTTACCTTGGACAACTTTAGTTCCCTGCTGTGAATTTCTCTACAGCTTCATTAGAATAAAGTTTGATTAGACACCATTTCCTCTGTAGCCTCTCTGAAACATGAGGAAAGAATCCAACTAAATCCAAGATAAAACTACTAAAAAAAAATAAGCTAAGTTTAGCATTTAAATTAGGTCAATGTAAAATTGACACAAACATAGCATAATGGCAACCCCTAGGTATTGAATTCAAGATGTAAAAGTATGCCAACAGAAGAATTCTTGGTAAAGCTGAGAGAAATGGAAGAAGACATGCAGAATAACTTGATTGTACTCTGAGGCACCTAGCCACTAAGTCAAGCAGGACGTCTGGTTAACTTAACAGGTGAAAAGTCCAGGCAAAAATATTGCCATTATAATTCCACTGTTGAAAATAGCAGGGAATTCTCCTCAAATAATATCAGAGAAAACCCTGTTGTTAACTGGAGACTGAGGTAGACTGCCTTTAGTTATTTCATATGATATACCTCAATGCCAAGCCTAAACAGAAGACTTGCTAAAATGGAAGGGATGAAGTACTATTTCCACAGAAGAAAAAAGCTAATAGAAACCTGGAAGAGTTATAAAGAAACTGTCAGAGGGAGAATTGTAATCGTAGTGTAGAAGACGTGGTTTAATTGTTATTCCTCTCCAACTAATAGGCAATGAGAGAGTCTGAAATTGAGCATCAGCATCCTTAATTTATTTTTTAAAATTATTATGGCATTTTGAATTCTTGTTTCTATTACTTGTAAACGCTTTATGAAGTGGGACTTGGGTATATATTATACTCCTAGTCATTGTGCTAGTACGTATTAAAAAAGAAAATTTAAAAAAAAATCAATTATTTCTGGACAGGATGTTTCATGACCTTTTTAAGAACCTCTTAAGACTATGAGTCTGCTGGGATTAAATGTAGGTTTTGGCTCTTCCCCAAACAGACCCTAGGCCTGTTCTGTTTGAAACTCCAATTGATCAAATTCCTCTCTAGGCAAGCCTGAGACTTGCTTAGGAATACACTTGATCTTTCTGTTCTCCTTCATATTATGTTTCCAACTGCAAGCAGTATTAAATTCCCTTTGTAAAATCAATAATGATAAAGGAAGCATGCAAAGCTGTATGATCCAAGTTTCACTCCAGTGAAGCACCTTTTCCTTCTATTTTCCTGTGCATCACTGCCTTAAATCTCAAAAGCTTGAAGTGCCTTGTCATTAAGGTATTACTCTGACTGTTTTATGGAGACATGCAATATTTGTGAACAGTGAGGTGAAACCTATAAGCAGAGAAGTCCAAGAAATCTTTCTACTAACAAGGATAAATAAAGATTCCTAACTGGTTTTGGGTTTTTTGTTTTGAAGGATTGATTTTGAGAGAGAAAATTACCTCTATTTAAAAAAAAAAAGTTCAAGAATGCCAGGGTTGAAAAATAAAGAGACAGAAGTCAAACCATTTAAAGAAAGGTTTATCCTTAAAGTAATGTAAATAGTAATTTCAAATTTTCTGATTTCTGAAAAATGAATGAAATAATTGAATCTCTGTCTCACTACAGGTTTTATTACCCTAGTAAATAGACAAGAACGCATTTGGGGAAAGTAAAAGTAAAAAACAGTAATAGTCTATTCCTATTTCTGGAAGAGCCACTGGGAAGGCTGTCAATTCTGAGTCCACTAGCAAATGGAATGTATAATTAATTTGCACTTTTTGCTTGGAAAAGATCATCTTTTTCTGTGACAGTTTTGATCAGAACAAACCATCAGACCTCTAAACCACCTCCTGATGTGAATGATTAACATTCAGAATTATAATAAAGCAAAAAAAATATATTCAGCATATGTTTTTCATAGCTTTAGCTTAGCATACAAGCCTCAGCTTATGTCTTCTGTCATAGTAAGGGCTATATTTTTACACTTAGAAATGTCTCACAATTTTGACAGAATCATAACAACCATAATGCTTAATTTACTTTTCATTGTAGATTCTAAACACATTGCAAAGGTGTCAAAAAACTATTCTGGATGCTTGTTCAGTTTTAGAAATAGATGGAAATCAAACCTCAACGTTTTTAATGCTTCTGTTATTCCTTTGAAACCATTGTATTGTGCATGACTGGTGTGGAGCAGTATCTTTTCATACATATCTGTATAAATGCATGTTAATTGCAAAATGTGTAGCTATTCATAGCAAAAATTACAGTTCTTTGCTTTTTCTTGTTGGTTTGGTTTGGGTTTTGGGTTTTTTGGGTTTGTTTTTTTAATTGAAGAGTAGTATCTTGGTGCTGACTTCGTATCATGTATGCTATAACATGGTCCCAGACAGAAGCAATGCAAAAAAAATTCAGTGTAAGACTACTGTCTCTGTTCAACCCCTTAAAAAAAAAAAATCTTTCTAATAATACATTTTCAGTAGTATTGTATAATTCATATATTATGTGTCAGTAATTTATGAACACCCATCTATTTGTGAAAATGAAATTATTTTCAGCCGGGGGTTACAAACATCAGAACTGTGTTACTCTATACCACTTTAGCATCTAGACCAGTATTACCATCTTCAAAATTCAATTAAATATTTTGAGGCATTAAAAACTACACATATTTTGTCACTGAGACAAACCATAAGGCAAATATATGTGTATTAATAGAAACTGACTCCCAATGGAATCTATCCATATTGTTTCATTAGCATTAATGAATTAGTAGTATTAAGCATTGCAAATTGTTATGGATTTTAAAAGCTACCCTAAAATAGCAGTATCACATTGCAAATGGTGACATCTGTCCTTCAGACTTAAATGTGTGTAATCTCTAATGCCCAAGAACATTTAATTGAATTCAGCTCAGGAACCCACACATACAAATTCTGTATTGGCTGAAGTGCTTGCTGGATCAAACAATTGTTTGGCTTGAATTACATATCCAAATATTTGTCATTTTGTTGCCAATGTGTTTTCCCCAGTTCCTACTGAGATATACCTCGGAAATACCAACTTTATTTACAGGCCTCTTGCCATTTTGTCCATTTCACGTAAAATAAAGTGTCATTTACATAAGTTTAAAGTATTTACACTTCTTGAAATTGAATTTTGCTTCATGATATGACTTTCTAGCACCACATGCAGTGAATAAAATTGCAATGTTCAAAGTTAAGATGGTATACATGAGGTTATTCATAGCATCAGGCTTTGTGTTTGTTCTCATGGAGGAATAATAGTAATTCTGTTTTCTAACTTGTGTTTGAGTCACTGCTGTGTCTATCAATAGAGAGAGCTTGTCTAATTATTCTCTGAATTGACATGAGGCTTGGATTTCCATTATACAGCTCATAAAAATTCACCACAGTAAGAGTGTAAAATAGAGACACTATTTCTAGTAATTAGTTCTAATCAAATGGTTGTTCCCTAAAGCACATATAGCTGCTTCTTACAATATAGTAGTCCAGTTGCTGAAAGACAGAATTCTGTTTGCTTTTTATTTGTCTGCCTGG
This sequence comes from Acanthisitta chloris, assembly GCF_000695815.1. Classification (NCBI taxonomy): domain Eukaryota; kingdom Metazoa; phylum Chordata; class Aves; order Passeriformes; family Acanthisittidae; genus Acanthisitta; species Acanthisitta chloris. Next base: position 20,091 of record NW_008659855.1, read on the forward strand.
TTCCATCACCCTGATTTTTGTAAATATTTCTGAATCAATGGATTTCTTGTTTACAGCCTCTCCTACAGAGCTTGAGTGTAAATCTTCTTATGCAAGTCTTGAGTAAATTATCACACATTATGGTGAACATAAAGAATTGTTTAATATTCATTTACACTGTAGTCATTTTACATTCTTTTAGACATATTAAAATCTCATTTGGGCTCTCTTTGAAAAAGTCAAGGTTATAAGGTCACAGATTTTGTGTTAAACCCCACATTAGTCATAAAAGGGACAGCCTGTGGCTGTGCAAGATCTTGTGGTTGAGTTTTTTTTGAGGGAACCAACCATTATCATACAGCATTCGCTTCTTGAAACTTCATTCTAACAATGGTATCTTAAGGTTAATCTGTACAGAAACTGAGTTTTCTTCAGCTAATTGTTATTCAGTGAATGGCCTGACTTGCCCTGCTGAAGAATCCTTAATCAAGTGGGTTTTTTTATTCCAAGTCTTGATGTTGCAAAAAAAGAACAGGTCAGTTTTGAAAAGGACTGTGAAATTATTTTCTTCCTCTTCTCAGGACTCAGAATAGGAATAATAGGAAGAATAGTTTATTCCCAATCTCATCAAGGACTGTGGCAACTACTGTTAAGATGCATACTTGCAGTGGCACAGTTACTGGGCTAATGTTACAGCATGACTGAGCAATGTATCTTTCAAACCTCCTACAGAAGTTTGTGAACGATTGCTCAAATCAATTCAGTAAACTCTAATACATTAACTTGTAACTGGCCTTAACGTAGAGATGGAAATTGGTCCAGGAATTGTTTTGTGCATATTAGAAGTGTCCAAGAGCTTCCTGACAAAGTTTTGTTTATTTTAGCTGGAAAATCCAATTGAAACAGAATTGCACTATTATTTCATGGCAATATGAGGCAGCTTTTCCTGGCAGAGCCTTCTTATCTTCCTAATGTAGTTCCTGGTCAAAACCAGTAGTGAGAGAGAAACTGGATGTAATGTGTGGGGTTGTGGTCTCCAGCATGAGAAGACAGCACCATAATGAACAGGTTATTCATTACTCTGGATTAGTCTTTTTCAGGTTTTCCTGCTGGAGCTGTTCGACTTTGTGTGACTAATTATGTATTATTTGATGAACCAATGTCAGCAATGTCACAAGTAGCTCCCCTGACTACTGAATTTCTCCTTAATAATTTTATCCAAGATAGATTTTTTCAAAAAGGGACAGGTGTAATAAATAAGATCCAAATGAAGAAACTTAATCAAATGGAATATATGTGAATGAGGAAACAAAAATGGGCATGAGCCAGCCAGAGCCAACAGGAAACATTGATATTATTCAGAGCATATCGAAGGCTGGACTGGACACATCCTCCAGTCATCAGAGAAGTGATGACAGTAGGACTGAAGCAGAGAAGTTAACTCATGTGGAGATAATAGTAGATGACACTTGAGATAGCAAAAATTAAACTCAACTCAATTTGACACTGTTCAAAATTAGTCCATTTAGTCAGAATCCCTGTCACTGCCTTGCTAGCCTTCAGCAATGACTCCTCTAATAAGGATTGCTGGCACATATTATGCCCCCAACTTTTATTTCTTTGCTGGCACATACACATATTATCAACTTTTATTTATCTTCCTTCCATTCTCAACATTTTGAGTCATTTTTGCTGACACTCATTGATCAAGATTTTTACTCTGCTCTTGTGCAACAAGTGGGAGAGAACTTGAATTTCTGGGAACTAAAACACAAGGTAATCCACTAAGTGGGTTTAGCAGAACGACTGCAGGATCCTGGCTGAGCTGCTTCCCCCAATAATGACTACAGATTAGATGTCATAATAACAGCTGTCAACAAGCAGTGTGCAAAAGAGGTTTTTTGAAGTGACAATTACTCGACAACCTCTGTTCCCCTTGTGTACATGTTTGATGTGCCGTCTGTTGCCCTCCCACCTAGCACTACCACTGCTCTGGGCACCTCTCATGCTGCTGCTGCTTGCAAGATGAGTCACACAGCTCGGCAAAGCATATCCTTCAGCTGTGGAAAATGAATAAAAGTGATACCAGCATGCTGGCTACATGAGATGTACTGAAACGAGAGCCTTTTCAGTT
>NW_008659855.1:22226-28961 GCF_000695815.1 Acanthisitta chloris
GTTGGCAGGAAGTTGGAAGTGACCACTCCATGATAGCTTTTGTCTGTAATAGGCCTTTGATATCCTGACATAGTTGATCTCAGTGGGAATAATTAATCTTTCACCCACTTAGGACATTGACTGTGTTGTTGGAACTTAGAGACATCATCTAGAATTGTTCTGAGTCACCAAAAATTGACACGGGGAGAGGCAAGGTAAGAAAGGATAAAGGTCTTCTACAGTCATCAATGCAAGAACTCACAGGGAAAGAAAACAGTGCATTCCTTTGCTTTCCTTGCAGTGTAACTGAACGAATCGTTTTCTAAATAACAATCTAAAATGTTGTGTTAAGAGCTAGTATATGCAGAAAAATATTATTTGCTCTGTTTAGAAGTCAGATCTCTAATAGTGGAAGGTGAAACATGATTTTCCTAGCTTAAAAATGATAGTTGCCTAAAAATAGGGTCCCTGTAAGATGATTTTGAAAGAAAAATATACAAAATCTGTTATGTCCCCAGTAATGCATTTTCTTGCTGTTGCTGCTCTCTGTGTTTAAATTCCATCATTTAAAGCCTTTTAAATTACATATAACTCAAGAAATCCAATATTCTGAGAATGCCTGGTATGAATGAGGATACACATTTGTTAATGCAGTAAGCAATATTGTTTCAGCCAATTCTTCTTAAAAAGGAAATGCAGGAAGAAAAGACTCTTAAGTACTGTTTCTTGTGCTCCCCATGTTCTAGTCTTATGTAAAGAAAGCCATTTGTGGGTGTGGGCTAGGAAGATATGTGGGGTTTTAACCTTTACCTATTGCTGTGTCCCCAGGATGAGGCTACCCAGCCTCACAGTGAATCACAGGTATTTTGCACTGTCTGAAAGTCTTAGGGGTATTTTGGAAATTCAGAGTCCCTTTCATTCATCCTGAGTGGATCAGGACACATTGTACTGACTGTCTTATGTCGAAATTATGTTTAACTCTTCATAAACCAGTGGGACTTCCATACAGATTTAAAAGCAAGAGGAAAAATGGAGGAGGTCAACTCAAGGAAATGTTAACAACCTTCTACTCTTCTAGCATTTGAATGCATCTAGAAGTCCTCCTTGTGCCTACAGGAATTTGGACAGAAGTTTAGTCAAACATTTTCTAAACTAACCTTCCTGTCTGAGTAAATAGGATTTAATATGCACAGAGTTTCAGGACAAACACTTAAACCAATAACATAAAATAAACCAAAACAAAATAACATAAAATTAAAAAATAATTATCATTCAGCTTAAGCATACAGCGCAGAATGGATTTGTCTAAGTTCACTTTGTAGATAATACACTGTTACATTGCTTCAGAATTCGGGGCTGGTTGTAAACCAAAAATTTTCATTTTGAATTGTTTCCGATTTTTATTTTGAGATTTTTTTTAATTTAAATTCCTTTTGTGCTTATTAACTGAAATTGAAAGTTTCATTTTTTTCATTAGATCTTACTTTCTACAGGAAATATATTTTTCCTTCATTAAAAATTCATAAAATATTCAGTACAAATTGAGTTTTCATTTTTTCCTCTGATTTGCCAGCAGAGCACATAGGTACTGTTTTCCAGGCTCCAGTCACAAAATATTTAGTGCACCCTACAGAAATAGTACAACATGACTTTTACTTTTTCATAAATTAGGTTCTGAATGCATTAATCTTTGTATTTCAAGGCAGGTAGTTCCAATAACTTAAGTGCATGTAAAGTACTGCTATGAGGAATAGATATTTTTGTCTTTTGTTTCCCTCATTTAAATTTCATGATCTTGCTAGCTGTACTAATGCTAAGAAATTACCAGTCACTGATAGGTTTGGGTTGGGTTGGGTCAGAGAAAGGAGGAAAGGTTTGATTCTCAGACCTTAGACACATCTTTCTTTTTTTTTCAATTTTAATTTTAAACAATTAAAAGATTGTTTCTAGTGGAATGATGAGCTTCTGGATGAACTTTTTTAACTTGATAAGTATGCATAACATATAGGGGTAGTTGCATTGTGGATTCATGTATTTTATAACTGAAAGCCTTACAGTCTTCATAAAGTAATAAATAATCATAAGACATAATATAGCAGGAACAACAGATAACTAATAAAGATAGCTGTAAAAAATTAGCAACTAAAGTGATGAAAGAAAATGCAGTGCTGTACGGAATTCAGTTATTTCAATTCATAGCATCTTCTGTTGTACTTTTAAAGGTTCTGATTAACAGAGCTAAATATGTTAGGCATTTTAAAACTGTCCAATTAAGAAAAGTTATTTTCTTGAGAAATCAAGAGTTTGGCCAGGTTATCCAGGGTTCAGATGAAGCTCCTGAAAAGGAAACTTTACCTCTGGTATTTTTACCTCTGATATTTTTTAAAAGTCCTAGCAACATCAATTCTTTACCTTTTCATCTAAGCTTCCTTGGAGATCTTGTTAAGGTTTCACAAGTTGCTCCTTCCTCCCTGCTGAGGTTTGTTGTTTCTCTATGCATTTAACAAATAAGGTTTTGAAACTTTGGGGTTTGGAATTCTCTAGGGTATGAATTAAGGAATTCATGTCTTTTTCCAAAATCTTCTCCGTGGACTTCCAGCAACTTGTTGCTACTGCAGCTTCATATGTTCCTTTACTTTAAAAAGTGAAAATTTTACTTTTATAGTTGCACACTATTAAGGTAAAGAAAAAAAATGTGCTGGAAGATGAAAGTTAGAAACCAGGTAAGCCCTATGGCCATGTCAAAACTATTAAATCTCCATCATAAAACTAATCTTTTGCTATTTTTCCCCTGAAGCAATAGGCTGTGATCTCATTGTGCTTCATAAGCTAGGAAAGGTCAGGCCAGCCTCCACAGTCTGGATGAATGAAACCCTAAGAACTCACCTGTGCTTAGGGTGATGCTGATTAGGTTAGTGCAGAGACAAACAAGATCTAGCTAGAACAGTTTGAATTTACTTTTCACAGCTGTTTATTGCTGCTTCTCTAGGTAATCATTACAGCCCCTGCAGCTGAGCCCAATAACAGCTTGTGGGAGTCCTCCCACTCTGTTTCAAGGCAAACCAGAGGTATTAATTTAAGTCACTGTGGAAGATGGCTCAGGCTAACCCAAACGGTGACTCATTAGTGCACCTCAATATGACGATAATGAGGACTGACTGAGAGCTAAAGGTACTGTTTCTAACTTTAAAATGAATATTTTATGGTTATACTTCATGGTATAGCTACACTGCTGTGGAAAGGTAATGGCTGGAGGAAGTTCTAGAGCATCCCAGGTCCTTATTTTTGAGAGTTTTGGCCCTTTAAAACAGCACAATTAAGTATTTCTGTGTAATTAAAAGTGTTAGATGTCACAGTGGTTCAAATAGTGTAATGTTTTTCTTCTGGTTAAAAGAACAGGTTCTCTGTTTCTCTCAGCTTCAAATGAGTGAAGTGAAAAAGTATATTTTTCAAGTACAATGAAAATTTCTTAATTTTTGCTTAATTCATTTGCTTTGATTATTTTTTCTCTCCATGCAAATGAAAAGCAATGCCATTTAATAAAAAGAATGAGTAGAGCTAATTGCTTTAAAAATAATTTAAGTTTATTTCATATATTCTTATTCCATGGCTAATGCTAAGTTTCTGATCAAATTTATACTAAAACACAGTTAATTTTTTGTTTTGTTTGGAAAATATCCAACTTTACATAAATGGAAAAAAATACTTTTTCTACTCCACAGTAGTGCATACTGTTGATGAACACTGTTAGTCTTACCTCTCATGATCAAAGGGTCTTATCCCTATGTTGCTAAATAAAAGAGACTCAGGAAATCAGCCTAAGCATTCAACTGCTATTTATCCTCACCATTTATTTTTTAGGGCAGTCTTTTTAACTGTTTCAGACCTTTTTAACTAGCTCTTTCTGATAACTCTAAGTGTAGTGAACACAAGACTTGTGAGCAACAACTGGTTCCTTTTTCTTTCCTTTTCAAACACTGATATTTTAGAATGAGTTAACTGACAGAAGTTATGCACTCAGTTTACTAGATTATTTGTCCATCTGTTTATTAAAGTTCAGCCATGCCCTGTCATACAGTTTCTAATCATCTTTTTTTTCCTGAAGTTTCCTGAAAATCATCTCTTTTCTGTGATATCATTGCCTCTCTACATATGAAATTATAACTTACATAGAAGAAAAAGGAGGAGGTGAACCTTTTCTTTAGATCATATATGTTGAGCCAGGGATAGCTCTTTTGACTCTCACAGATTAAGTGTATGCAATCTTTGCAGAAATATCATTATTTATTCTTTGTTACCTGAGCGAGACACCATCCCTCCTGTATCTGTGAGGTTGTACATGAACTTGCATGGATTGAGTTGCTGCCAGGACTACCTTTCTGCCAGCCATTGCTGAGGGGCATAGAGTTATTTCCACCCAGGCTATTTTTGTCATTGCTTCCTATGCAAGGAAACCAGAGAAAGTTATCTGATATGTTTCTCCCATGTGAGCTCAAAGAAAATCACAAGACAACCCTTGGAGGGATTCTTAATTCAATTTATAGTGACTGAATTGCAATTTCTGAATTACTGAATGGTGTTTGTGCATATGTATTTGTGTGCAGATTTATATGCATGCACACATAGATATCCATACAAATGTCTGAGAAGCTGCATTGATATCAGGGAAATAAATGTTTTGTAATAAGAAGTCCCTTTTCTCCTAAAGAATTAAAAATAAACTATCAAGAGTAGCATATGGTTAATGCTGACATTCAATTAATGATGTAGTTTAGGTTTCAGCTAAAATTGTTAGTTTATTCTTATTTCTCTCAAACTAGGGAGTGGGCCTACAATACTTGGTGGATCATATTGTTCCTGTATTTTGAGACACTGATGAACAGCAGCTCCATGATCCACCTGTGTGGAAAGGTTCATACTAATTGTGATTCATAAATGTTATCCTCACATTGTGCTATTTTAGACGAACACTCAATCCAGGTAATTATGGTCCGTGGCCTCTGCTGCAAGCAGACACTCTATAAATCCTTCAGCCAAGGTGGGCTTGTCAGGCTGAGAATAATGTGCAGGTCCTCAGAAAGGATTTATATTCAAGGTCCATTGGATAGGTGTGTTTTCTAGTTTTTCATTTCTCAGAACTGATGGCAAAGAGAACTAGTTGGTTATTCCCCACCGATGCTGTTCCAGTGATAGGATGTTCGATAACTTGTGATTAATTTAGAGTCACTTGTATGGTTGTACTAGGCAGTTTTGACAGCCTCACTTTCAGTATTGATTTCTTGTATAATTTACAAAAGAGAGGCATACCAGATATGATGATGCTTTGGAAGTTGTTTGCATTCTTCTTGTAGACGCACCCCTCCCCCCTGCATCAGAAAAATCCCTGTGATATAAAGTCCATTTGAATCAAATAGTCTTACCCCTGCTTCTCTGTCTTTCATTGATGATGGACTTAAATTCAGCTTAAAAAATAAAAAAAAAAATCTTTCATCAGTGTATTGACAAGAGTTTGTCCCAGCAATGTAACATACTACTGGTATTATGGTTTTACAAGGTCTCACAAACTCAAAGTCTGAGAGATCAAGGCATGTTGTGCTTTGTTTTACATTGAAACAAAGGCCCTTTATGTTCCATAGGACTGAGGAAGGGTATAATGTCATTTAACAAATAAATGCACATTATGGTCATGCTTTGGAAATAGCAATTTTTTTTTTCTTTACCTGGACAAAAACATATAATGTTGAATTTAATTTTCTATTTTAAAAAGTGCAGTTTCCATTGAAATTAGTAGTATTATTATGGTTAAAAAAAGATATACTGGTAGTATATCAGGGTGTATGATTGGAGCACATGAAAATTCATCTGATGGGAATGAAGGATAATAGAAATTGTAGTGGAGAACACAGAATACCATTTTGGAGAATATCTGATATTTGGAAGCACCAGAAAAATAGTTTGGAAGGTTTAGTGAGGTCTCAGGAGAACAGCCTTTAGTATGAGGAAAAAAACAGTGAGTCAGTTACAGCAAGGAAATGTTCCTCTCTATTAATTGTGATAAATGGCTGCTTTAATAGTGGGTTAATCTTCCCTGACATCTTCAAAACTGTGAAATTTTTTAAGTAAATAGAAAAGATTAGTGGTGAAAACAAAGCTAATTCACTTCCCTTTTTTACTACTGAAATCATCAAACTGTAACATATGTTAATAATTTTGCAAAAAGAATTCCCTTTTGGGCAAATTTGCTAAAATAGTTTCATTTAATTATTCATTTTAATTTTGATAATGGAATTATTTACATGAATCTAAATTATAACAAAACTGAAAGACTTGTACCTTAATGTTGAATAAATGGATGTTATTTTGACTGAAGATCAAACAAATGTGCTGCTGATAACATGAAAAACAATGAGCTCACTTTCTGTTCTTAGTTCTGGGGTTTTTTTTTTGATTATCAAACGGCCCTGTGGGACATGAAAAGAATACAGGAATAAACTAGTTTGAAGTGGTTTGATTGATTGTTTGTTTGGATGTTTTTGTAATCAGATATCAAGCTGAATGTATTAGTAGCTATATCCTGCTGTTTTGCTAATATGTGTCAAATCACATTCCATATAGTACCATACACCATATCACACACAGCAGGTAAATATGCAGTTGTATATACAAAATTAAATCAGAACGTAATCTGCATAGCAGCCGTCCAAACCCATTGAGAATAGACATACATTTTATGTGATCTGTAGAGCTGACATTTTC
>NW_008659855.1:28998-33110 GCF_000695815.1 Acanthisitta chloris
TGCAAAAATATCCATCTCAAAATGGATGTATCTTGTGACTCATTAAAATTTCTTTTGCCTACTCTTACCAAACTGAAGGCATCAGCCACTTGACCTTGGTGAAGACTGCTGCCTAGTACAAAGGCTTTTGTATGTTGCTGGAGGTATAGGAAGATCCCACCTCAGAAGCTAGTGTCAGGAGAGTGGTAATAGTTTTGTATTATGACTTTCTCACCAGTATACCTGTTATAATTCTTTCTGAGGTGAGAATTTACCTGCTGCTTTCACAAACGTGCACATTTCTGCACATTCTGCTCTACTTTGTGCTGGTGCGTCTTCACCTCGAGTACTGTGGGCAGTTTGGGGAGCCACAGTGTAAGAAAGCTGTAAAGCTATTAAAAAGCATCTGAAGGAGGGCTTTGAAAATGATGTGAAGAGCAGCTGAGGTCACTTGACTTGTTCAGCCTGAAGAAGAGGAGACTAAGAGACCTCACAGCAGTCAACAGCTTCCTTATGAGGGGAAGTGGAGGGGCAGGAACTTACTTCTTCACTCTGGTGACCTGTGATAGAGGACCCAAGGGGATCTCATGTTGTGTCAGGGAAGATTTATGTTTGATATATAAACATACCAATCCCATGCAGCACTACAGGCTGGGGACAGAGTGGCTGGAGGGCAGCCAGGCAGAAAGGGACCTGGGAGTTTGGAGAGACAGAAAGCTGAACATGAGCCAGCAGTGTGCTCAGGTGGCCAAGAAGGCCAATGGCACATCCTGGCCTGGGTCAGGAACAGTGTGGTCAGTAGGACTAGGGAGGTGATTCTACCCTTGGACTCGGCACTGGTGAGGCCACACCTTGAGTACTGTGTTCAGTTCTGGGCCCCTCAGTTCAGGAAGGATATTGAGGTGCTGGAGCAGGTCCAGAGAAGAGCAATGAGGCTGGTGAAGGGACTCGAGCACAAGTGCCATGAGGAGAGGCTGAGGGAGCTGGGGGTGTTTAGCCTGGAGAAGAGGAGGCTCAGGGGAGACCTTATCACCCTCTACAACTCCCTGGAAGGAAGTTGGAGGCAGGTGGGGGTTGGTCTCTTCTCCCAGGCAAAAAGCAGAAGGACAAGAGGGCACAGACTCAAGCTCTGCCAGGGGAAATAGACTGGATATTAGAAGAACGTTTTTACAGAGTAGTCAGACATTGGAATGGGCTGCCCAAGGAGGTGGTGGATTCACCATCCCAAGAGGTTTTTAAGTTGAGACTGGATGTGGCACTTAGTGCCATGGTCTAGTAATGACGATAGGGTTGGACTTGATTATCTTGGAAGTCTTTTCCAACCCAGTTGACTCTATGATTCTATGATGTTAGTCAGAGGCTCCTCACTCAGAGGATGACTGGGCACTGGAGCAGGTAACCCTGGGAAGTGGAGCCTGCCAGAGGTCAAGAAGTGGTTGGACAATGCTCTCAGGCACATGGTATGATTCTTGTGGTTGTCCTGCGCAGGGACAGGTGTTGGACTTCAATGGTCTTAGTAAGTCCATTCCAACTCAGGATATTCTGCAATCTCAGGTGACCAAGGCTGTTCCTTGTGTCTGTGTGGCACAAAGGGAGCATGAGCTCAAATATTGCCCACTTTATTTGAAAATATTGTGGCAAAGATTCCTGTGTTATAATGGCAAATAGAGGCATACGTTGTCCACATTTTGTTTATTATCTATGATGTCACCTGTACATCTTTGCTCCCACTACCATTTTTCTGTCTGGCATAGCCATAAATAGAACAGCACTGCAGGATATTGCAAACAGTATGGAAACTTCAAAGCACTTGACTTAGGCTATATTTATTTTAAAAGGGCTTTACTCATAGGAATCTTTATTTTTGTCACTGATGCACTGAAGCCTAGGTTTATTCCATGTCATTTAGGTATCTGACCATAATATAGAAGTCAGAAAACCTTTGCCCTAGAATCCCACAAACTCAGTGAGGAGACAGAGATACACTTCCAGAGATTCAGATCTTATATTTCAACATTGCAGAAGACTCCACTATGTACAAGGCTACAGAAGTTATGTTCTTCATTTAAACTACTAAAAGGAAGGCATGTGAATCTGGCACTACTTTCAAAAACCCATACTTATATAATAATAACTGAAATAATATATAGGACTTATTCAAAGGTACTCCTCATCACACTGAACATAAAATGTGTGTCAAAGGTCTGAAGCAGCAGGCATATTTCTATGCCCCACATATTATCCTGAAGGATTTTACATGTATGTTCAGTCAAACAATGTATAGTGGCCTTGAAAGTACCATGACTGAGTGGATCACTAACAGAAAGGTCTATGTAAAAAGTCTGTGTCAAGTTTTGAAGGACAAGTGATTTAAACTGTCAGTGAAATTGTACTTTATGTTGTAGTGGGGGGGTTACTGGAATTCACGAAGAAACAAGCAACAAGGTTGTTAATTTTCAACACAGAACTGATACTTTTCTAGTTAGTATCTGTTATAGTAGCAGCTGGCTTTGGCTCTTTTCACAGCCTGCTTTTTATTACTGGGCAACTGTGTAAGGGATTTGCACAGGCATAGGAAAAGGAAGCTAAGGGTTATGACAGCAGTGACCGCAACAGCTTGAAAATCCCAGGCAAGGAATTTCATTACAATGTTAGTTCATATTTAGTGATGTTCCAGAATGTTTTTGTTATTCTTATGCCTACTCTTTTTCATCTTAAAACAAAGGGTAGCATGAGGTCCTGCATTTTGTTTGTTTATTTCTTTGTTTGGTCAGCAAAAAGAAAAGTGAAAGGGAAATGACACCATTTAGGAGGAGGATGGGGCTGACATGAAGGTCAGGGAGGCTTTTGTCTTCGACATGTGTCCAGCAGCTAAGGTACTCATGGGTTAACACATTTACCAGGGGATGCAAGTAGAAGTCCATCTGATGGCCCAGTAATGAAATGACATGCAGTATTCTGTTGATTGCCCTCAATTACCCTATGCAAAGCAAGAATTAATTAAAAGCATTGAAAAAATTCACCTCTGTCCCTCATTTCAGGCTCTCATTTATCCTGGGTGTTTCTTGGGCGATATTAATAGAGGTCCAAGTACTTGATAGCTGGCTTTTTTCTTTCTTTTTCCTTGTAATGGGGCTGATCCCTTTACATGATAACTATAGTCTAATCAATCAATGGCTGAAGTAAGCATTAAGGTATATACAGAGCATTTTAAAAGTGCTGAACCCACCCATGTACTGTTTGGCACTTTGTTGTCCAGAATTGTAGTACACAGGATGGTTAATTTGATCCATTTGTTTTGCAACAAAGACTGCCACCACCAAGTTATTTTAATGTAATGTTATAAATCAACTTGAAGGCTGTATTAAAAAAAAATAAATAAGCCAAATAAAAACAACCTAGAGATTCACCACATTTTGTCTACTTTCCCTTGTTGAATCAAGAGATGCATTTCTAACAGAAAAACAATGCTAAATGGTCATTACCTTAGACTCCCTTTGATTCCCAAGTTGCCAATATAGTATTATGTTGGTGGAAGGAACTGGCTGCTTGCATGTGATTTTGAAATACATTCTGCCCATGCATATTTAGTACAAGTCTAACCATAAATGCAGAGCCAGAGCCAGAAATATAAAGAGAAATTACTAAAAAAAAAAAAAAAAATATAATATGAGAATAATCATATTTCTCCATTTCATATTTATTTTACAATGAGTTCTACCCTTTATTCAGGTCTAATTTAACAGGTAGAAGTGATGCTATAGTAATAAAAGAGAGTGTCATGATACAGGAGAATGGACACTAACATCTTTATTTGATTCTAGACATTTTCTCCCAAATAAAAAAGGTGTGTTTCCAGACAGTTATGGACAATTTGGAGTTGCACTGTGGGGTTTTTTATGTACTCGTATAACAGTCAGATACATGCTAAGGCTGAAGACAAGTGCATGAAGAGTAAAGGCAGCAGATGAGCAATCAATTCCAGAGGCTCAGTAACTTTGGAATTTCCTGGTGTCAGCAGGGGAGTGCTGGTAGCCAACTCCTGGTGAAGTGAGAGCAGCTTCCAAAATCCTTTGTTCAAATTAACCTGCTTGACTCTGCTGTGAAAGGTACTGTAAATAGTCGTTCACTCA
>NW_008659855.1:33134-45399 GCF_000695815.1 Acanthisitta chloris
TCTCTCATCTTTCAGCAAAAATCCATTGAAAGAGATCTCTCTTCTATGCAGACATCTCTAATGTGTTGGCAGTATCTGAAAGAGTCATTCGAGCTTCCTTTATAGAAGAATAGGCAATTCTGGAGTGCCGTTCCCCTCATTTCTTGGGGAAAGATCTGGTACAAACCACTTTTAATAGCTCTCTCAAAATTCCTACTTCTCTATACCCTAAGAAAAGGACATCTAGAATACTAAATTTGTTGTAAATGTCTACAGAGATCTACAGGTTGATGAGATAAATCCTATCTCCAATAAGTTACTTGAGAGTGGTTTGGTCCCATTTGGTGCTAAGTCAAACTGGTTGTTTTGAGTGATCACTGGAGGTTTAGGAAGTGGATCATAGCCATTTCCGATAGTGAGAAGATTTCAGCCAGAAAGTTTGTCTTTGTGCTGAAGGGGACTGGAATATATCACACGCCAGCTGCAAACACGAAATGCTTCAGAAAGTATCTCCCATCGAGAGAGCAGGGTTTGACTGTAACAGAGCAGGTGGGCTATCTATCTACTGGATTTTGTTTCTTCTTTACCATTTTGTAGTTTAATATTAGAAAAAGATACCATGAAGGTTTGGGGGTTTTCTTTTTCTAAAAACTCAGTATTTTCTTCAAACTCTGTCTTCTTCACACTTTATGGCAATCCAGCTTGAGGAAAGTTTTTCAGGATTTTTTCTGCTGAAGGGAAATATATTTTTTCTTTTTAGAAAAGTAGAAGTATATTAACCCAAAGGATTATAGAAGCCAGGCCACAGCTCTGGAGTTGAGGTTCCGTTTTCACAGAAAGGAGGATTAAAATCTTTCTCTTTCACACATTACAAACTGAAGTAAGTTTCTAACCTAAACTGCAGCCTTCACAGAGACATGATACAGCTGAATAAAAACAAACGCTCAGTAGTTGTGCATGGGTTTTTTGTTGTTGTTTTCTCCCCTTTTTTTTCTACATATATTATTATGAAGCCAAATGGAGAAAATACAGACCTGAGACTGTGTAACTTATTTTAATGAGCTGCAATCTCTACAAACACTGCACTGACCATTTTCACAGATAGACACACTAGAAGCTTTGCTGATCTGCAGCATTTTTTAATGGAAGCACAGACTCAGAAAAATAAAAATATAAACAGAAAGAGCTTAAATCCATGGATCCTGAATATCCCCAACACAGTAAATGGTCATTCTATACAAGAAAGTCGTAAGTCTGAGGTTTTATTCCTGCCTTGATTTAATAGAGAAAAGCTGTAATAGCACCACACTTGGCTTGGTGAGGGAACCAGACTGGCACCCTGGTTGATGTAAGGTCGTGTATAGAAGTAGTGCTAGTACAGAGACCTTTAACAGAGGAGATGCAGTGGATATCAGCAGAGCCTCTTGTAACAATGCAGAATGAGTCAAAACTGCAGGGCTTTTTCCCTAGGCAATATATAGTGTTCATCTTTAGAGTGGGATGAGAGAAGGGAATGAAAGGAGAGCAACTGCATATATTTACAAAAGCATGTGGTGTGGTAGTGAAAATATTTCATTTGCTCTCACCCTAGGAATCTAGAAATGCTGAGGTCAGCAGAGACTTCACAGAAACTTTTATGATATTAATGTCTGAATTACATCTTTTTTAAGACTGTATATGCTGGTAAAATGGAGGCTTTGTAGGATGCAAATGACAAATAAGTGTTTGCAAATTTTTGGCTATGAGATCATGATGATTTACAGGATAAGGATAAAATTTGAAGCCTGGTCCTGAAAAAGCAGTAAGTATTTCTCTGCCCTTCAGGATGAGGCTAAGACGAAACTTTAAGGAGAAATTAGAACATTGTTAATATCTGACTATATTTCACCTGTTAATTAATATCTACATAGTCAACTGGTAAGAATAGAAGTTGCTGAAAAAATCTATTTTTTTTCACATTGGTTTTCAGGAATCTTTATATTCAGTGAAACATAATGAATGTTCAATCTCAACACAAAACACTTACATGAGTGAAAGTTCAGAGCAGTAAATTGTGGGCTACAATGATTTTCTGACCTGCATACACAGTAAATTTTTCACATTGAGGCTACCCACAAAGTCTTTTGTTTTCCTCTTCTCAGATTTCCGTTTGAAATAACTGAGAGGAAGCTTTCAGAATCTCCTTTCAGAGACATCTTTTGGAGGTGACCTTTGACTTGGATGCAACAGTTAAAGCAACACTTCAAATATCAGAAAATTGCATAATTTTCAGGGATCTTTTATTGCTTGACCTAGTAGCTGAGATGGTGAAGATACAGTATTAAACCAAAAAAAAAATCCAGAAAATCACTAATTACTTGGTTTTAAATTTCCTTGAACGGTGATTGAGGAAGAGATTAAAAATGCAGCCTTCTGACTGAAAAATCAGGATCCCTCTAGTTAAAAGGCTTGCATAGTCTGTATGTCATTGACATAAGGGTTCTGTGCATAATACTTTTGGTCAAGATGTAGAGAAGAATGAAACAATGGTAAAAATAGATATAAAGGGAGAAAGCAAAATTTTGTATGAATGCTTAATTTCGCAAGAGAGGCAGTTACATTCCTTCCAAGATAGCAGTAGTCTTTGTAGTTTGTGAATAGTGTGATTTTAAAGGGATTCCATCCCATTAAAACTTAGAGGAAGATAGGAAGCTTTGTGTTTGGTCTTCATACTGCAAATAAGCAATTTTAATGCAACTGCTCAGATCCAGCTCTTTTCCTATGTGTATTTAAGTTTTGGCAAAACAGCCTGTGACTTTCATTGGGGACTTAAGGTGTGAGTTTTGATAGAATTACCTGTTTTCAGTATTTTTTAGTCTTCATTTTTCACTCTAGGGGACTAGACTTCAGAAATTTCTGAAGAAACAGGAAAAAGGAAAAAATAAGGCTAAACTTGATCATTGAATGCCTTACCTCTGTGAGAAAACTCTTTGCTGTTCTGTAAAAACTGATGATTATTTAGACTTACAGTACATTTTCATGCATGTATACTCTGATTTGATGGGAGAGGACATTTACGGCTAGTCTAGTAATTGGTTTGTTTCTAGCAGAGATTGTAAATATAATTTAGGGCTTCACTGTCAAAAAGTGGGTTGTTATCATGGGATAACTATCACGTATCAGATGCAAAGTATAATATTAAGGTAAAGACAAGCCAGTGTCATTTTATTCAGAACTAAATTAAGTGAGCACTCTAAATGACTAATAATTAAAAAGAACAGTAGCTCTATTAGGAATTCAAAGCCAGTTAGTGAGGAGTAGTATGTGAGTAGTTCCATGTTAAGGAAACAAAAAAAGACCCTTATTTTAGATAGAAGACAGGAGTAGACCACTATAGAATTTATTTTTCTTTCACCATGATGAGCCTATGCTGATGCTTATAGCAAAGAATTTCAAGTTTTGCTTAATACCTTGAAACGTTTTCCATTCTATGAGTAAATTTTTCCACTGAATTAAAATTAAAGAGCTTTTAGGAGCTAAACAAACCTTGCAGTTCTACTAGATGGTCATTGTAGGTCCCTTCCAATTAATAGTCTAGTCCTTTAAATTTACTAAAAGAATTAATCTTATATTCTCATGGCAGCATTCTAAGACAAAAGCTTGAAACCTGCGACCTGAAGCACAATCTCCATCTTTCTGCTGCTATCAGGATGCTCCTTCCCTTCCCTTTACTACTCCTAGTGCTGACAACTCTTAAGCAGCCTTGCTGCTTGGTTGCATTTACTGCAAATTGCTTATTTTTTCCAGATTAATGTCTGTCCAGTTGCTGCTCCCCTAGTTTTGCACCAATATGGAACTTAAGCTTAAATAGTTCTTTTCCATCCCTCTCTGGAAAGTTGCAGAGCAATAAAGCTGTAAATATATTTTCTACGTGTATAAGCATGTATATATATATACGCTTATATATGTGCATATATATATCACTACATATATATAGTACTTATGTATAGCATAAAGCACAAAAATACATAAAACACTTCATGGTAGGGGATTTAAAACTCACACAGTATTTGCATTTTTTGGGTATGAATCACAACTAGGAATTAGTCTGCAGGTAGAAATTAAATGTTAGCCAGTGAAACAGTTCATACAGAAGGGAATCTTAGCTGTACTTAATGCTCATGAGTGGCACTTCAAAACTACCTATTGTGCAGAAAGACAGTGCTGCTTTCGTCCTGCTTAACTTCTGAAACATGTATCTGCTCAGGCTCTGATATGCCTCTGAGCCATTTGGACTAAGGCCAGATAAAATATTTCAAATTCAGCAAACCAGCTTCCTGCTGTTGTACATTGTTAGGAAGTACTGAAAGGTGCTTTCATATTCGCAAATAAAAACAGATCATATTAAATTGACTCATCTGTTATAGAAGACCAAAGTATTCATTTCAGTCTTAGGATACATATGGTGATGTGGGAGAGTTCAAGAATTTGGATAGACCTGTTAATAGAGAACTGAAATCCTACAGATTATATTGTTAAATGTAAAAGTCACCAGTTTTTAATTTTTCATTAAAAATTGTCTCAAGTCCTATGCTGCAAGTGATATTTCAGGAATACAGATGAGCACACAAACTGTGTCTGTTAAAGCCATTCCAAAAGAGAGCAAAGAGAAGATGCTGGAGTTTGACAGCAGACTTTTGAAATACAAAACTGTACTTAATCTCTTTGCTGACATTTCCACTGACTGTACTAGAGGTCAAGAGGGTCTCAAAGGCATCAGAAGCTCTGTAAGTTTGATAAAAATGGTTACAATCATGGAGAGCAGCTTATGCCTTTTGAACTTTTTCATAATACTCTTTTGCACTAGTCCTTTCTTAAACTGGTGGTGTCATATAAAATAAGGAGAGCAAACCAAAGTGATTTTCTCTTGAGGACACCATCAGCTGATGAAAGTGTATTAGACCATCCCACAGCTACTTATAAAAGATATGAATAGTCACAGACCTCAGATGCAAAGTCTTCTAAGGTGCTGGTTTTTAAAGGAATATTCAATAAAAGTATTTGAACAGCATTTAAGCATGTGCATGCAAATTGTAATTTGAAGTTTTGCCTGATTTTCCTGCTCTGTGCTTGGAGAAATGGGGCTCTCATACATCTTATTTTCTGACCTTAAACTTTAGCACTTCCATGCCATTCAGAACAGCATAGACCAAATCAGAATCACAAAACAAAGATACTTCTCAAAATTACCAGAAGTTGCAGGTAATGGTTCTTTGTGGAGCATCCCTAATGCATCCTATAGGTAACTCAGATATGTGTTTTGCATATCATTTACCAGAGGTGTCACTTCTCCCACTGTGGGTAGCTGGATTTTGGATCTCTCTACTTTACCAAGACCCAGCCCCTGTGTCTGGAAAGCCTCTATTCAGTGCCATCTGCGTTCATAGGGCTAAAGAACAGAAATGCCCCCAATGATCAATTTGCCTACATTTGGGATTTTCTTTAAGGGTTGGCTTTTTTTGGGTTGTTTTTGAGAATGGGTAGTTGCTCATACTTGTTAAGTATATTTTAAAGCTAATTACATTTGAGCCTAAATAGCTGCCATTCTTTTCAAATAAAATGCTAGAAATCAACTTAATTTGTATTTAGAGGAGCCTGACCACACTGTAACCAAAAGTAGTACTTGGCACCCTTTCTTATCTTTCAAAAATTCTTTGCTATGGTAAGCATACAAGAGGTATTGTCTAATGTGGATAGTATTCCTGACTATCTCAGGTAGTTGTGGATTTACATCATATATTTAGTAAGGCACGAAAACATGCTTAGATATTACTAAAATTAATTTTTTTCTTCTTGTCTACTGATGAGAGTATGAAAATCTCTCGACTTGGAGCTATTATGCTGATTGCTTAGACTTTTCAATGTAGAGGTCACTCACTGTTATGTTTGAAGGTAGATCAAGCTAGCTTTGGTGCTAAAAACTTTTTTGTATGTTGACAGTGAAGAACCACTTATAGGGAGAACAGTACAAGGAAATGCTTCCAGGTAAAACTGCTTCCATTTGTTTTTAAGTAGGTTACCTCTTCAAGGTTCATTTCATTGCTCTTCACATCCCCGTAAATGTATTTTTAAGGAGATGGATATGAAATGAAGATGCAGACTGAAAAAGACCACTGCAAAGCACTTTCTGTCATGCTCTGTTTTAAAACTGTTGGTTTGAACCTTGAAAAGGAGAAATATTGCTATATGCCTGTACCTTTTAATGCTATAGATGTTTTCTAGTGTTGTCAAGCATGTATAAAGAAAGAATATTCAAGTTATTTGAATACTCTAGGGCAGACAAACACAATGACATCCAAGACTGAACCTATTAAATTAATGTACTTAAAATGGTATATCACATAACATTGATATAATAGAAATGGATGTTGCTCTTGCAGCTCGTATCAGTTCGTGTCTGTATGAAATATCTTGTATCTACAAACCCTCTCTGCTGAGACTTCGTTCACGGCAGTGAGGGAAACATTCAAGTTGATGAGTGTCTCCTTAAAATGTCAGCTTGTACCCATGAAATTTTCTTGGTGACAAGTGAAACAGTTTTGCACATTCAGAAATATCAATGAAATAGTTTAACAGGCAATATTTTCATGAAAGAAGGAAATTCTGATGAGATTGATAGGGTAACAAGAATTAGCTTTCATAAGCAGAACTATGATACTTCAGTCCTTCTCTCTGAGCTAACTGATTTGCATTCCCTTTCTCATTGCAACCTTCACTTTCAGTTTAAGTTTTTCCTGTTTTGTTGGTAAACAAAGCAGAGTTTAAACTGAATAGACCTTTTGGCATTATCTGTTTTTTCTAGCCCTTCCCATCTCTTCATTAGTGGCTCCCATTTGCCATGGCTTCTACTGCTCATCCCACCACAAGTTGATTCTTTTAGGACCCTATGGTGCCCTACACTCCTTTTCTTGGTGTGCTGGCTGTTCCTTGCTATGTTTTTCTTGCTCTTCTACCTGCAGCAGCAAACCCTGGCAGCTGGGCTGCCACTTTCTGTTAGGACAGCCTTTTCAAGAGCATATGTAGTGTGGACTATCAGTCTCTTAGGTTGCAAGAACGTCTTTTGCAAGTTCTATCTCACTCCTTTGCTCTCTAAACTTTTAATTCTAGTGTTGTAAACTGCTGTCTTAGAGTAGGTAGACCACTCACCCCCAGCTGTTGAAGACCACATGCTGGTAACTGCAAATTTTCATCCTTTCTAGTAGTCATGTCTTCACAAGACAGAAGCAAAAATATATGTCTCATCTCCCTTTTGACTAACATATTTTTCTAACTCTCTAAAGGAAGCATATAAAATAACCATATCCTACTTTTTTTTTTCGCTAGCCTCCCTTCTCTCTATGGGTGGCTGTCTCTAAAACAGAGCAATAGGAGCAGCACATTTATGCTCCAAAACTTCTGAAAAACATGAGGTAGCAAAGAATGTGGAATGAAAATTACTAAATTTTAAGAGCTACTTGATGTGTAGCAGAAATAAAGATATTCTACAGGAGTCTGTGTTGCTACCAGTGTTATTTAATATCTTCATTAATGACATAGACAAGAAGTAATGACAGCTTTGCAGATGACACCAAGTTGAGTGGTGCAGTTGACACACCTGACGGACAGGATGCCATCCAGAGGGACCTGAACAAACTCAAGAAGTGGGGCCGTGGGAATCTCTTGTGTTTTAACAAGGTCAAGTGCAAAGTGCTGCAGCTGGCTCAGGGCAACCCCTGGTATCAATGCAGGCTGGGAGATGAACAGATCAAGAGCAGCCTGGCCGAGAAGGACTTGCAAGTGCTCGTGGATGAGAGGCTGGACATGAGCCAACAATATCTGCTTGCAGGCCAGAAAGCCAATCGTGTCCTGGGCTGCATCTAAAGCAGCATGGCCAACAGGTCAAGGGATGTGATTCTGCCCCTCCACTCTGGTGAGACCCCGCCTGGAGTACTACATCCAGCTATGGAGTCCCAAGCACAGGAAGGACTTAGGCGTGTTGGAGCAAATCAAAAGGTGGGACGCCAAGTTGATTAGAGGGATGGAGCACTTCTGTGAGGAAAGGCTAAGGGAATTGGGTTTGTTTAGCCTGGAAAAGAGAAAGCTTTGGAGTGACCTAATTGCAGCCTTCCAGTACATGAAGAGAGCCTATAAGAAAGATGGAGAGGGACTGTTTACAGGAGCATGTAGTGACAAGAGAAGGGGGAATGGCTTTAAACTGAAAGATAGTAGATTTATGTTAGATATTAGGAAGAAATTCTTCCCTGTGAGGGTGGTGAGGCACTGAGCAAGAAGCTGCTGGACACCCACCCCAAGAAGTGTTTAAGGCTGGGTTGGATGGAGCTCTGAGCGACCTTGTCTACTGAAAGGTGTCCCTCCCTTTAAGGTCTCTCCCAACCCAAGCCATTCTATGATTCTATGATTTTGTGATTCTGTTACATTCCTTGCAATGTACTTTGTTATTTTTCACTTCTGTAAATGTTATGTTCTTGTTGCGGGTTATATTTTGAAGGTAGCATGTAATTCTAGCCTTGTGTCTCATCTTTAAGTGTACTTTTAGTGATTTATCACAACTCAAAATTCTATTCCTGCAAGTTTTCAAATCCTTAGAAAGCAGAGTCAGAACAGTTGCAATCAAAGAAATGAGCACTTTTCCTCATAGTAAAAGAAGAGAGCATCTCTGAATGCACTGCCATGGGATCTCATTTCAGGATAACTTGGTTGGATGGAATGCTATCAAGTTTGATTGCCATTCAGCATTTAATATTGGATATAATGTGCAACTGGGCATCCTTTTGTGCTGCCTATTCCATAGGAATATATCAATAGCTATACTGGGGGCTAGTGTCCATTTCACTTCTTTCGGTACATGCATTTCTGCAGTATTTACATTAATGAAAAAAATGTTGAGGGTTTTGGGTTTTCTCGCCTTGGTAACTTTACTGGTTTCCCTGACTCAGAAAGTCTTCCAGTTGGTGAAGAGAAGAAAACAGGAATTATCAAAGGCAATGCATTCTGAGTGAGTTCAGGTACAGTGAGGATCTGTGCTAAAAAGATTTGCATGGAGAAATATTTAGGGCTATGGAAATATAAGTGATAATTTACATATAAATTGATTTTTTTAAAAGAAAAGGTTAGTGTTCGGGAATTTGAAGTAAGAGGCATAATACAAATTATATTTTGTTGACTGCTGAAGAAGCTGAAAAATTAAATTATAAAAACTGAAACTATAAGACACAGAAGTTAGGTGTTAAAACAATGGGCCTCAAGTTTCAGAACTTTGACAAAAGTAGAAGTTCAGAGCCTTTCATGCCTGTGAGGTTTCAGAAACTCGAAGATATCTTAATACTGGTGAAATTTTCAGTGGGTAGCATTTTGTTTTCTGTGAAGTCTTAGGATCAATCTTTTTTTTAAAATTTATTTTTTATTATATGATAATGTTTAATGCAAGTATTCTGGATATGGAGCCAACTCAAAAACAAAGCTTTCAAACCCATTTTGGTTTTGTTAGCATTTCCCCCTCACATTTCTGTATTTATGATTGTTGATTATGTTTCTGTAAAATAATATCTGTTCCATGAGAATTAAAGAAGCAATAGCCAACAAACTAGCAGCCCCTTTTTTTCCTTACTGAAGGACATAATGTTTCCCTAGTCTCACTTTCAGCATGTATGCCAAATCATGTTACCTCTTCCTGTACCACACTGTAGATTTTCTATGATTAAAAGAGCCAAGAAATTTTATGTAAGTAAAAAAAAAATTGTAAAAAAAAAGAACAGAAAAGAGAAGTTTTCTTGCTGCACAGCGAACATTTCTTAAGCATAACAACTAGGAAAAGCCTTTTTCCCCTTCCTCTGTCTCTCCTTTGTTCAAAAAAGACTGTGATTAAGGATTTAACAAATGCTACATCACTTTTTGACCTGTCCAGAAGTTGAGTTCTCAGTGAAGTTTTAAGCACCTTCAAATGGGCAGTGAACAAATTTTGCTTCTTCACTGAGAGGAAATGTTGGTTTCCCTCAAGGATTTTCTCTCACTCAGGAGAGGAAACCAGAACTCAGCTCTTAGCTGCAGCAGGCTTGGAGAAAATCAGCCATTGCAGGTGACTCAAGTGAAATGCAGTGGCAAAGCTGCTTTGGTTAGGGCATTTCCTCCTCATGTGAAAGGAGTGAGACAGCCCCAAAGTGTCCCATGGGAGTTAATGCATATTTTAAAAGAAATTTTTTGGTTTCTAGGTTTTCAATTTCCTGCAATTCTTGCTTCTTTTTGTCAACTTCTCCCTACATGTCATATTGCCCTTTCAATTCTCTCCTGCCTTCTCTCCCACTGTCTGCCTTTGTCTCTCCTCTCTTTTTCTTGTGCTTCGTACAAAGCCTTCATAGGAAAGGCTTGCTGCCTCTGCACAGTAACTGGAGAACTTGAATGAGCAGCCAAAGTCAAATCCTGAAATGGGAATGTGACTAGTTTTCCCATGTAATATCCAAGTGAGAAAACAGCTCCTGCTGCATTCTGCCATCACTACCATATCCAGAGAGGGGGCACACTGTTCTTTGCTGCTGCTAGCCTGGGTTTCAGTTCTTTACAGCAATTTTTGGCCAGCAGGTCCCAGAGAACCACATATCTTTTCCATGACTTATCTGGTCCTTCACTGGAAGTGATGTGATTCTTGCTGAGGATTGATAATAGTAACCCTGTTCAAGTGGTCTTTGTGATGGCTCTGCAGTTACAGCCCCTGACTCACTCCTTAAAACTTTACAAAATCTTTGAACTCGAGGCAGTGCCGTTATAAGAATTTATTGCTGAAAACCTGGTACAGGACTTTATCCAGCATGTATACTCCTGTGTCAGAAGGGAGGATTAATATTCTGAATATTTAAAATCTAAAACTTAGTGTTGGACCTGTACATAACAGGGAATGTGCCTGGGATTAGTTACTAGTTCAAACTTTGTAGTGGAAGTAGGAATGCCCATTTTATAACACCAGAGTTGCTTGCAATATGTTGCTTTTCAGAGGGATTGGGAAATCCACACAACAGCAATATCAACTTCTAGGAAAACTGCCTATTTTAAAAGAGATTCACTCTGAAAAGAATGCATTAATTGTTGCAGAGAAACTTATTTAATACAGTCCAAATTAAAAACAGAGAGTTTTTCAGGTGGAGATGATGACTGAAGCAAAGTGATTTTCTGCACTTTTGAGCCCTGTAGTTCTTGCAAAAGCTCCTGCATTTTTGATATTAAACAAGACTGAAAGAAGCCTTAGTCATGTCTTTCTTTTGATAATGCTAACAATTCCCCCACCTCAGAGTACAGTTAACCACTTTTATTAAGAACAAAAGTCCTAAATAGCTGCTTTCAGCTTCTGATTACTGAGTAGGAGTAAAATGAAAAAAAAAGAAAAAGAATATTCCTGCCAAGACAGGGTTGCTATTCCCCCACAGTAATTTCAACCTGCAGTTCGAAAAATACTGAGCTAAGCATTCTATTTTGTCGTCTCTCAGTTATCTAACCTGAACCTTGAGATCTGTCTGTTATTGTTGCACACAACTAATTTCAAGCAGGACAGCTTAAATTCCTAATTACTGTTCAATTCTCAGTTTTCAATTGCACAAGCAGCATGTAGTTTCCCAGTGTGTAGCCATATAGGTCTTTCTGAACATGACAGGAATGAATACTTACTGAGACCACTAATCTCAATGACTATGCTGCAGATCTTATTTCCTCTTCCTCCTTCAAAGCTATGAAGTTTAGAATCACTATTAAGGATAAGAGGTTTGAGTTTTAAATCCTTTAAAATCAGGTCAAACAACCAACACCTTGTAAAACCAAGATTAAACAGCAAGTGATAATGTTTAATCCAATTCTGTTAGATTTTACATCAGAAGAAACACATAAGCGATAGAAATCTTGTGCTGCATTTTATTCCAAGACCCAAAGTTGTTTGCTGTTCCTTCCAAAAGCTATATTAAAATTATTAAAGCTTGGCTACAGTAAATGTTTTTATAGTGCTTAACTTTTAGCTTCCTGAAGTATACTTTATGGCTTCTGTTGCTGTAATACGTAAGTACTTTGTAGACCGTTGGGTATGTTGTTAAAGCTTTCAAATCCTCTCTGAGGCATACACAGTCTGGTTAGCCCCATTTCATTGATGAGGAATTATAGCATAGAGTTACCTATAGATCTTTTACAAGCAGACATCTCACTGCTGGACCAACAATAGCCTCCTCTGTAGGATCTTTAGGGAAAGTCAATGTACTTCACTTCAGTATCTGCT
>NW_008659855.1:45418-82002 GCF_000695815.1 Acanthisitta chloris
TGCAGGAGTTTGTGTGCACAGCTGCAGAGGAAATTAGAGTAAGAAGCAGGATTTCAGGTTTGAGCACCTTCATTTGAGGCTGCATGTGCACCTAATACTGTTTTTCTCTGGTGTTGCTTAAACTGAGATGGAGGTACTTAATCGCTGCTACACATGCAGCAGTAGCAATAGTTCTTTACTACTGAGGGGCAGCAATACAAAATGCTGCATATAGTGGAATTCCCATACCTACATGCATTGAAAGGATGAGTTGTGACATTTCATGGACAATACATGCTCTGGAATGTACAGAAACCTCCTTTTCCTAACTGCTTACTGTCATTTCACTAACTCTTGTTATGTATGATAGAAAATCACTATCTTCTCCAAAGACAGTGACCCAGTGGTAATTGGAATAACATATGGAATCTCATCATTAGAGGCCTTTCCATAGTTACAGCTTGTTTCTCAGACAAAATCACTCCTCATCACTATGTCATTAAATTTGAACCACCATTGCTTATATGGGCTGCCTAAGTGTTTCTGGTTTTAGCCACACAGTCAGAGATCTGTGCTTGTTGGCTTCTCGTGATAGTACATCAGACACAGTTAGTAATGATAAATAGGTATCTGTACCATGCATCACCAAGCTTAAAAATTATTCTAAAAGAGAGAAAATTTGCATATGGTTAGACATTTCTTGTGCTAAGCTTTGACTTTGTGCTATAGAAGAAAACAAACTACTGAACAAAAAAACCCCTACAATTCAGGAACTATTCCTTATCTCCTTTCTTGTTCATTGCTATTCTGTCTACATTTTGGTTCTTAGGAGCTTTTGTTTTAGGCTGTATGCCTTTGGAAGATCCAGATGTTGCATCACAATTGCTGTTGATTTCTCATAGGGTGTCACACTGTTGTAAAAGTCTAATTGCACATGTTTTGCACAGTTTCTGAAGCTTTATGGTTATTTTTCCTACTACAACTTCTTTGTATCATGCTTTTTTGCATATTGTGGTAACTTTTCATCTTCTAGCAAAAAAGTACTTGAAATACTCAAATCCAGTTACATAGCTAAAAAAATGTAAAAGGATGTTTCCTTGGCTGATATCCCATTACCAGTTGCAGCAGGTTAGCTACACTCACAGAGAACATCTGATTTGGTTTTATTTCAGAGAACTCTAGTCACACAGTCTGTCCTGCCATGTGAAAGAAAGCATGGGTATGCACATCTAAAGTGCATGCCTGATCCATACTAATAAATCTAATGTAGTTTTTCCCCTGAAATGTAAAGAATACTGTCCCCAGACAGACACAGACTTCCTTCTTCTGGTATATACAAGATTATCACAAGTATTAACTTACAAGTATTGATGGTTTTGTATGGATGGAAAAGTAAGTGAGATCCCTAGGTCACCTGCCAGGTATGGATGAGATCCCTTGAGCATATGCTCAGTGTTATGTCAGGAAGTGACTTAAGTAGATAGTGTAGGGCAGGAAAGGAGGAATCTCAGCTGCAAAAGAGATTAGAAAAAGAAGGCAATGCAATCTTATTGAAAAACTAGTCAGTAATTATACAGAATATTTTATGAAATGGTAAATGTTCTAAAATATATTTTGCCTCAGTTTATACCTACAAAAATGTGGAGCTTTTCTTGGAAGTTATTTTATCTGTGGACCAATTAGGTGAAATATGTTTTGTAAAACAAGGACAATCATCAGTGTAAATAAAGTCTGTTAACATCACTAGTGAGAAGTTAGAAAACTGGCTCCATTTTATTCTGTGTGTATTTCTTGTTTTCATAGAAAAATAATTAATTTTGAAAATAGTTATAAATAACAGAGACAGAAAAAAAGTTATCCATTACAATTTAATGACTAAAAAAATCTACTATCTTTTTTTGCCTGCTAAAGGATCACAGTCTTCTACTAACTCAAGGAAAGGTAACTAGACAGCACAATAGTCTTTCCTGTGTGTTAGACAGTGTTGCCAGTGTTTTATATTATATTAATGGGTGAGGATAATTTTTTTCTAGCCATTTGTAATGGAATATTTTGTACAGCTAATGTTGATCAGTTTGGAGTGTAAATCCAAAAATCATAGATCTGCAGCACAAACTTCTCTTCCCAAAAGCCTTCCTCAGCTTTATAGTGCAGTTTCTTTTATTTGAAATTTCTCGCAGAAAAAATTCTCTATTCTGTTTAACAGAAATAATCTAATTCCTAGACAAGATATATTAATGGCCTTTTGTTCTTATGCCTGTTTTATCCATCATCTTAAATGCCTCTTTCTCCCTGGTGTTCAACACGCATATATACTACAGAGTAGTCATATCTGGCCCTGACCCAACCTTCATAATGTTAGGTTAAACATGACATGCTCTTTTAGTGTCCTGTGCTATGACAGGTTCTCTGTTCTTTTGATTATCCTAATGGTCACATTAAAATGACCAATGAATCCCCTGTTGATATGTTTAATTCATTATTATATTTCTTTTCAGAGTGCTGTGAAGGCAACCATAAATAAATCCATTCATTTCACATTCCTTTCAATGGACCTTTCTGCCCATCCTTGTTTTAATAGGAAAACAGATTCCCTAACTAGCAAATAATGCCTGCACAATTATGTCATTCATAAGCTGTGGTTATAATCAAATGAACATCAGGAGGCAGCTATGATTCACCAGCTTGTTGCTGCCCACTGGGACTCTTTTCTCTTTATCAGCCTTCAAATCAGCAACTACTAGAGTGATTCACACATATGTACCTCCGGTACAACAAGTTTCCCCTTATTTTGATCCAGCCCCAGCGCAAGGATTGCTTGA
Source organism: Acanthisitta chloris (assembly GCF_000695815.1). NCBI lineage: Eukaryota > Metazoa > Chordata > Aves > Passeriformes > Acanthisittidae > Acanthisitta > Acanthisitta chloris. The sequence goes on from NW_008659855.1 coordinate 48,220, forward strand.
CAGTTTGTTTCTCAAATTGCTATCGCCCACTATGCTTTCCAGCTACAGGTCGACAAGGTCTGTTCCATGGAAAATCCTCAAACTAGTTAGCCTGAAGTTAAAAATAATGTTTCTGTTCCCTGGAGGGACTGGCTCATGCCATACAAGTAGATTTGCTGGTCAATCAAACCAATTAGCACATGCCTACTTGCGTGCCTCATCTCCCAGGATTTGCAATGTGTCCTGTCATCTTTAGACATATTTAGCAGGATTGTGATTGTCATTTTTCAGAAATGTGACTGCCAGGATCAAACTCCCAATGGTAATGCCATAAAAAACAACAAACACAAGTACCAGAGCTAACATTTTGGTTTGGGCTGGGGTTTTTTTTTTCCCCTTATAGAAATGCTTCTGAAACTCCCATAGGTTGCTCAAAGGCCCATCCAACCTGCCCTTGAGCAATTCCATGACTTCTCTGGGCAGCATGTTCCAGTGCCTCACCACCCTCACAGTGAAGAATTTCTTGCTATTGCCTAATCTGAATCTACCATTTATGGGTAAATTCTACTGTGAAAGGGAAGGGAAAAGGAAAATTTGTGGGGTTTTTTACTAATTTTATCAGTAAAACATGGAAGTTTTTACTGGCTTTTACCCCTACTAATTTTATCAGGGTTTTGTTTTGTTTTTTCCTTGTTTACAGGCTGATAATTGTAACCTGGATTCTTTGTAACTCTAACAGATATTTGCACAGGGACGTGCTACTCTCTTTCAGACTCGTTATATATTTCCCCAGAGACAGAGTACAAGTGCTGTATTAGGGAAATAAACATTCAAAACAAAACAGCAACAACAACAACAAAAGAGAGAGAATCATAAAAGGTTAAGAATTCAATAAAAATTTAACATTCAGTCACTGACTATAAATATTTAATGTACTATCAATGGTGATGAATGGATAAAAATGGCTATCTAGAAAAAATGCATCAGTCAGAAATTTTGTTGATGTATTTGTAGAAATAAATGTTTTTTGCCAACTAGGCACTTTTGTGGGAAGGAATGAATTTTTAGAAAGTATAGTCTAGAAGAGGCCAACAATGCATGTTATTCCAGGTTGGTGAGTTTAAGTCAAGGTTTTTACCGTTACTTTTATTTTGTCATGAGTAGATTTTCACTTAAAGTTTACAAGTCTGAATCTAAGTACACAGTAGTCTTAAAAGATGTCAATAAATCAGTAATCACATCTATTTTTAACCACCATAGATTTATTACTTTCTGAAGTTTTATGAATAAGATCTTGAAATGTTCTGATTGATGCACAGTTTGGTGGTTTTACGCTCACTTATTAAAGATTGCTGTGGCTAATTACATTAGTGTGTATAAAAATATGTAACACTATAGTTATGTCTTTAGCACATGTATAAACATCCACACATGGGAACATAGCACGGAAGATACATAACAATGCTAGGGATCAGTAGCTTATTATCTGTTTTCCTCATAGTTTTAGAGCTACATAATCTTATACCACTGCCTTAAATATTGATCTTATGCCACTGGCTTTACTGGAGGAAGTTATATGTTACAAGTCATGCTGAGTGGGAAATGAGAGAGAATCACCTGCTTTGACTTCTACGACTCTGCAGAGTTAAATTTGATTTGGGCCTTTTCCTCTGTTTTTTGGTTGTTTGTGGCATAGGTTTGGGGGGAGGGGGTATATTTTGTGTGTGGAAAGGGTCAGTCACATGCTTATTAAAAAACTAAACATGATTCTTCTGACTTGATGGTGATCTTAACTGTTTTGGATAGTGATGGATGCAACCTTTCCTTCAAGGTTCCAGACCTCTGACTCCAAAACAACTGTGTGACTGATCTTCTTGCTATAATTTGGTATAAGCATTGCATTTTCTTTTTTTCTAAATTATTTTCTTTTTCCTTTTCTTTGTGCACATCTTGCATTATGAACATTTTTAGCAAACTTCACTGGGGAAAAACAGCCCTGTATGCTTTACTCAAAGTTAGTAATATCTGATTTTTAAACCACGTTTGAAAGTGATCATTCTAGCAATACAAGCAGTTAAGCATGCTTGACAAGAATTGTCTGCTAAAGTATGTGTTTGTTCTCACCATTCAGACATTTGCAGACACTGCCTTTAGAGCTTGCTGGGGCAATGTTTTAATAAATAGGAGGGAATAGAATAAACGTAGAATAAATAGAAGGGAATCATATTTGTTCTTTGGCCAGACACAAGTTGCTAGCACAATCCAACTTTTAAAAACTGTTACCCAAATTCTGTAGTATTGTGTGTTTTATTAATAGGTGAATATTAAAAACTAGTAAAACTGCTAAGAAAATTAGAGATTGTGGATTAATGTGTCCAAGTGTGGGGGTTTTGTGCTTTTATATGTGTTTTATTACATGATAGATTTTTTTGTTAACCATAAGCACAATAAGCTCATAATTTGGGACAGTTAATTCTCCCACACACTTTTGTTGACCTATGTCTTCAATGCAGAGTCTAATTAGATAACAAGAGGACCAGTTTATGATACCAACAGCCACATCCCCAGCACATATCTGACCAACCATGCCTGCAGTGCTATACAAGTCCAGGCTGGATGGGGCTTTGAGCAACCTGATCTAGTGGAAGGTGTCCCTGCCCATGGCAGGGGGGATTGGAACTAGATGATCTCTAAGATCCCTTACAACCCAAACCATTCTAGGATTCTGTAAGTGTATATGAGTTACTATCTGATTGTGGCCAGTAGTCTGAAAACCCCATGTAATAATTCTATCATTGCCTGTGAAGAAGCATGGTGAAGTGAAACTCTGTCTTGATAGTTATATGGAGAATAAATTTTGGCAGAGGTCTGTAATGGTTGTGCTATGTCCACATGGTGCAGTGAATAGACCACCGAAGTTTGGATTGTATTACTGACCCTGTAGCACATGTATGAAAGATAGCCAAACTCAAGTTGCAGGACTTGATGTGCAAATGAAAAGCAGGATGGAACAGCAAATGAGTAAAAGACCTCACAATTTTGAAAGGTAGGAAACAGTTCTGGCATTTCAAAGGACAAGCATCTTCCTTTTTCCCTCTTGTGATCTTCAGAGTCTCTCTTTCACCCCCAAGCTAATCCTCAAGATGCATTAGAGACAGCCTCCCACATCACATCCTTAGGACTCACCTCAAGGAATTTAAAAGCATGTCATTAGCAGTTTCCTGAAATAGTGGATAAAAAAAAATAAAAATAAATTCAAATGCCAAGATCAATACCTTATTGGACAAGGTAGGAAAGAAAAGGAAATAGTCTTCAGTATGGTTTTTGGCTTCCTTCAGGAATTATATGATAGTTTACAACAGTGAAAACACATGCACAGTTTGTTTTCTGAGCTTTTTAGACCAGCATTTAAAATTCTCTGTAATAACAACTGCTAGAATTACATGTTACATAATGAACTGTTGTCATTTTGTAGTTCAGTCTAGGATAGACACATCATTCGAGGGGCATCAGTTTACCATCAAACCCACATTTATTCATTTGTGTCTTAAATTATGTGGTTATTATTTTAAGTAATATGGTTGGGGTGGTTTATTGCTGCTGTTGATGTTATTTGAGCAAAGTTTTGTCAGTCTTGTGAGCCTAAGGTGATATGTTCCTTGAGCACACGTTTACCAGCAATGTGCATTTTGGTTCTGCATAACTTTTACCAGCATTTGCTCAAATGCCTGTGGCCAAACAAAAAATTGATCTCAGAATACAGCGTTAACAAGAGACATTGCCAAATGATAAAATATTAATTATTTTACTTTATATGCAGATATGAGAGAAACAGCAATTACCCCTACTTTAATTGTTTCATAGATGAGTACAATTATTATGTTATTCATTCCACTTGCAGACTGAATGTAAAAAATAACATTGCCATCATATAGTCAGACACTTCATTCTAAAGTAAACCTTACCAATTTTAGATATATTAAAGCAATAAACCAAGAGATTAAACTTTCATAAACAGTAAGAGCTCATTGTTTTGTAAATGGATGTATAATAACGTCTTTGTAGCTCAAATGAAACCATAAAACTGACTGGGCGCTTTAGTCTTTCTGCAAACTTTTGATTTATCTTTTTAATCACTTGTTAGGTTTTTTTAATGGCAATTAAACATTGGAAATGGGCTTCAGTCTTCTTACTGTGATACTCTTCTCTCACTGAGCTGCTGTAATTTCTTTATGATGACATGCAATGTAAAGGTGAAAAAAACCAGTTAAAGTGTGTATGGCTCCTGCTGCTACAGGTGTTTTTTACTAATGGATTAAGTGATAACTGTTGTTGGAATGTGAGATTTATCTTTCTTTGTGAGTTGTGCAGCAGATTGTGGACAGGATACCTTTGAAAAGCTGGTATGAACAGTCTGAAATCACAGAAATGCTGTAGCTAGACTTGTATCTCTAATACCAGAGTTAATGTTAGGGAAACATTAACTAAATCTGTTAACTAGATTACAAACTTGAACCTTACTGTAGCTACAAAAAAAATTAAAATTTAATACAACAGGTGTTGTGGTCCATCCATTACAGGTATTTGCTAATGTTTCAAACAGTTTTGTAAAATCCCACCTAGTGCTTAAATATACATAATGAAGAAAATTAAATATAATTAATTATAAAGATCATAACTGCCCTAAAATACCTAAACGTTGTATAAAACTGTTTGCACAGGTTCTGTAACAGCCACTGATAGCAGTAGCTATGCCTAGGATTGGGGAAACAGTTTCTAGGAATCACCATAGTTCTCCAGCTATGTCTTGCAATCAACCATCTTAATTTTTATTTTTTTTCCTCCTAGAGACAGCCTGTTCATGCCTAACAAAAGTTGCTAGGACACTTTCTGCCCTGCTTTGTCGTGTTATTGCTTCAGGGCTAACAGGACTAAAAAGTGCTAAGAACATATTTTGTCATTGAACAAATCTGTTGACTCAAACTGCCACATTTTGTGGTGACTTCTGAGAGTCGAACAGCACCCTGGAGAAAACTACTCTCTGGAAGAAGAAAAGTAATAACAGCAGCAGAATTTCACTTCTCATTTCCCACTGCCATCCAGCTACATGAAAATATTATCTATCTCTGTACCCAGTCCACATCAAGGAGAGAATTGTAACCTGGGAATATTTCACTGCTGATAGAACTGAGTCGTTCATATTTTTAAATGCTAAATGCCCTCAGTGACTTTTTGTTTCTTCCTTTGCTTTTAATTTCCAACATCCTGCCTTCATTTTTTTATTAAAACGTATATTGGATTTCACGTTCATGTATTTAAAAAGCATTATTTTAGTCTATCATGTCAATTACTATCTGCATCCGTTAATGATTTTTTTCTGCCAAATATAATCAGCATGGTTCTGCAAATAAGCATGACCTAAAAATAAACCAGAGAAAATACATCCACATATCGTGGAAGAAGGCAGTTAAATCCTGAAATAGCATCAACTTCGAATTCTGCCTTTTTAGATGACTTCCCATCCACAACTTGTGTCAGTCTGTGTGTTGCTTGGGCATCCCTACTGCATGGTATTCATTTTAATAATTTTAATGGTGTTCTGTTTATGTAGAATGGAATGAACAAAGGAGAATTTCAGGGCTGAGTGTGAGATTTTGTCTTCCATTTGTTTTAGCTGCAGACACTATTTTCATGTAGCTTTTGTGGTATAATTGTTTTTGTTTCTGCTGACATGGTGGCGGGTTAGCAGCACAGATAATAACAGATGATGGTTCCTTTTGTGGAAGTTAAGAACTAACTGATTAATTGTTATTATGTTACACTCTAGAGGAAACCTTGTAATTAAACCACAAAAAGCTACATTAACATAATGTTAGGGGTCTGACTTAATCCCACAAAAGCAAGAAAATTCAAAGTTAAGGATGAAGAGAGTAATGTTACGTGTTTTAGGCCAAGTGCTGTTCTTTGGAAAAGAGCTTAGTCTGACTATTTCTGACTATGTGGTTGTTTCTGTGTGTGATTAGGGCAGCTGCATTTAAATCAAATTAAGTCCTTTGACTTTTGTGTGTGCTGGCAGATCAGGCTTTATAAAAAAAGTTTATTGAGTGCTCAGCTCAGCAGTTATCTTTGGAACTAGGTCTGATGCTAGATTTCATGCTTCCTGGCACCTAACCCTAGCTTTGAACCAGAGGATGGGCTCCTCAGTTGTGTTTTTTTTATATGCAAGTTTAGTATATTTTCTGAAAGTACCAAAGTATATTGGTACCTTTACGTGGCATATTTTGATTCGCAGTAAAATGCTATTTGTTTATGCGTATGATTTGGAAGAGACACCTGGTTTATTTGAATGGGTGCTTTTCTAGAAGCTAAAATCTTGTAAGTTTTAATACACACTCTGTTTGGGAGATAATTTTACATTATTTCCACAGTCACACTTGCCTGTCCTGCTTCATGTGTCCAGCTTCTTTATCTCACCTGCAGGTACTGAGTGAAGATTTCAAAGCCTGTAGCAAAGCCTATGCAGACATTCTATCAGGATGAACATACCAGTAAAAATTCCACTTTGAGGCAAGTCAGTGATTAGGCTGATAGGCTGATCACAGCAACTGTTTCCCCATCTCTCCTTCCTTCATCCCATCCCTTGCCTGTTGGAGAGGTACAGCACCTTCCTGCTGCCTGTGTTGTTAGTTGCCATACCCATTTCCACAGCAGCTGATTGGGAGCTTTGATACCCCTGAAAGGTCTTGATTTGATGTAGTCCCCTTTTGTGTGAGCAATTTAGGTAACACAGACCTTAATTCTCTATTCTCTAGCCTGTATGATCCTGTGGCAATTTCATAGCCCATTTTGCATCTGTTATGGGTAGAAAATTACACATAGGTTGATAGAATTGGCAGTGAAGTGGCAAAGACAGATGATTACCTGAAAAATTCACAAACTCTAAAAGACTTCACTCCTCAAGTATGAGCATCTTCCCACCTTGTATGCCGAAAGATTACTTTCACATGTATTTCCAGAAAATTAATGTATAATCCCTAGTACTGGAGGCAGAGAAGGAAACATCTAAGTGCATAAGTTCCTGAATCAATTGCAGGATTCAGATGTAGTGAGTTATTTCTTAGCATTTTTAAAAACATGGGTATAAAATTAGTTTCAAGAACTTCTTATTATAAAGGACAACAATGGCAAGTGAACTGTCTCTATGAAAACTTTATGAAAACTTTATGAAAACAGAAACAGTTTTTGAAATATTAAGAACTCACTCAATTATGAAATTTAAACATTTTAAATGTACTCCAGAGATATGATTGCAATTCTAGGAATAGACTAGTTTATGAGTTGTCACAGCTAAAACATCCAAAATGAGAATACATTTTTCATGTAGTTCTAAGGCTTTAAAAACAGTTAAAAAAATCTTGAACTTTGTTTTCCAGTTTCCAGATTTCAGAGTTAGTCCAGTACACATTTTAGATGCATATGCCATCAAATCTGTCCTACTTAGTTATAATGCAAACTCATCAACCACTGAATTTTAAATACGATGTAGTCATCCTTGTTTTTGGAAGCTAAAAGCATGCAATCTTACCTCCAAAAGGTTTATTATTCTAAATTCTCACCCCTTATAAATATGCAAGAAGCAAGTTCTATACAACAAAGACAGGGTTTAATGTTTTTGAGCATTTTTTTTTCTCTTCAATTTCTAGAGCATACTCTTTTTCATGTCTGTCCTGGGTCTGACCATACATCCCTCTGAATTTCTGTGAGCTTTGCTGGCTCTCTTTATGTGTTCTTCTGAACAGCTTAATTTGCTTTTTGTCTCCCAACTCCTGGCTAACTCATGGAGGGCTGAAGTTTACATGCAATTGAAACACCTGCAGCTTTAGCTGTCTGGTTTGTATGCACCTTTTAATTATTTTTATTCTACTCCTAAATGAGGGACAGACATTATACTCACTGGCTTCAATAATATTTGTTTCCTAAGCAGTCTAGTTGTCATCACCTTAGTGTTTGCAGGACATTTCACCTGTTTTATCCTCATGGGATCCTACATGATGTATGTAAAATCAAAACTGTCATCTGGAGGAATCTTGTTTCAGCACCTGTAAGAGCTTCATCTTCCTGCCTGTAGATACCTGACTTAAATATTTGATTTGTAAACGCTTTTGGATAGTAGAACTTGACAAGCACCTTAAAAATGGTCGCTCATGAGGTACAGATGTCTTAACTCACAGCTACTGCATATATTGCACAGCTGGCTGTCATGATGCTAGCAAGATTTTTGCACTGTGATCAAACAGGATTTTAAAATTCAAAGCGTTCAGGATACTTATCATGATTGTCATTTCCATGCCTTCCTGAAAACGCTAAGAGAAACATTTCCACCATCTGAGCACCACCCACCAAAGATGCATTTTTAGTGAAATTGCCAGATCCATGCTGAATGAGTACCTTGCTATTTTTGCTGAAGCTAGACCCTTGCCGAACTCTGCCTGTTGGGGCCCACTTAATATGAAATAGTTGGAACACTGCACAGAAGCCAGACACAGAAGGACACAAAAACTACATTGGCAAATGATCTGTCAAGTGACCCATGAACAAAATCGAGATTGAGTTGCCCTTTGAAATAAACCTATTTGAATTTTATTATCTCTGGAGCACCTTGTGTCTCTAATCTTGTGAAAGGTTAGTATTCCATCCATCAGAGCAAGATTAGAGCTCTAGTTGATGCCTATGCTTGATGGTAACTGAATGCAGCAGTTGGGACTAGAGGAAGGAGATTCATTACCATGAGCAGTTCAAAGAAAGATTTGGTAAACAGATGCTCAGGGAAGCAGGTTTGCAATATATACCACATATATTCCAGGACAGGGTTGCAAAAATCAAAGGAGCAGAGTATCAGCTAAGATTTAAACCTGTTAACAATACTCTATCAAAGCAATGTTATTCACATCCTTTTATTTCGTGTCACAGATTAGCAGACTCAAATGGCTGCTGCTTGCTAGGCTGAAATGCTAGTTGCTTTCTCAGTGTATCTATCAAGAGGAAGGTAAGAGTGAAGAAACAAATGAGAAAATAATAAAATAAGTCTAGGGCTCATGACCAGGTTAATTCCCACCTCATATGCATAGACAGAAGTGAAGAAATGTGTGTTAAAAAAAAATGTTCTGTTTTTATTAATTCAGAAGTTCTCCCTCTCCTACCTCTGGTGAAAAAATAATTTCTCAACTTTTCTGTCTTTTTAAAGCTTACCTGACATTTTGAAAAAAAGCTTTAGTGAACAGGCTTCATTTTTCCATGTCCTCATTTGCTTGAACTTTCTAAATTTTATATTATGCTCTGAATTATATATATGATTAAGTTAATAACAGTGTTGATCTTACTTTTTGTATTAAAAACAGAAATATGTTTTAAGTTCTTCATTGTTCTGTGGCAATGTCAACTCCAGAGCTATGCATTGCTTCAAGAATATAGAAGTCATTCAAAGGATTAAAATGTGTATATTTTTCTAATCCTTTAGTTCCTCTTGGTGGGTCTGGATTTGTGCCTCTGGCTTTTCTATCCGTGCAGAGCAGACCATGTATTTATGTTCTCACATTTGGCTTTGAAAGATAACAAGAGGCCCTTTGGACCTGATGCCAATGTATCAGCCAGCAGCAAAATAACATGAGACTGAATTTTTTATTTGCTGTCAAACTTCATAACATCACAAAGGAAAAAGAAATAGAGTGCAGGTCTGAGATTTTCCAGAGACAGAGGTATGTTAAAGCAGTAGAAATAGTTGTTATGCAGAGTAGGAACCTGTTTAGTTCTTAGGTAGTACCCACAGTGTAGTCACAAAATTTAAAACAGACAAAGAAACCCACACAAAAACCTAAAAGCAAACAAACAAATAAAGCAAAGCTCAACAAACCAAAGTAAAAGAATGCCAAAATAAACTTATATTTGTAATAAGTTATACTGATGCTCAGAGTATAAGAAATCATGACTTTCAGCTAAATTAGATCAATTCAGTTTGTGACAGAATGTACTAACTTTGAGGGCTCCTTGGAATAAGAAGAACTGTTCAGAAGAGTCCAATTTTAAACTCAAACCAGACAGTGGCAATAACAACAACAAAATCCAGGGTACTCATATTGTTATGAAATACTTGGGTACAACTCTCAATTTCAGAGACAAAAACTGGTGTTTCTGTGTGATCTTTTGTTACCCTCTACAGTTACACTTTCAGCTACTTAGCTGATTTTTTACTGTATTAAGGGACTGACACTATAAACTATGCCTAATATGTGATATTCATAAATGTGCTTAATGAATAAATATGTATTAGGTAGGCAGTATGGCACTTAGTGCAATCATTGTGACATTAAACATAAAAAAATCAATTGAAATTTGTTATACATACCCATATTATGGGAAAGTCTGAGTGAACATACAGTCTTTACAAGAGAGGAACGTGTGAAAGAGTGATACAATTTAATGCTGAACCCTAATATAAAAGTCACCTATTGGAAACACATCTCTAATTATATGGTTTGTAAATGTAGAAGCAGTTAAAGTATAAGGCCATCTAGGCTACATAAAATTCTAATGTACTTATGAAGTTTATTATTATGGAAAAGGAATGGTGTAATTAGTGTCACCTAATATGTAACATGCCTAATGTTTCTGTTTTGAAGAAGTTATCAGTGGTTTATTGTGAGTTTAAAAGTCTTCTTACAATTATTTCCTCATAAATGAATGTTGAATGTTGTCTCAATTAAAAACCAGGCGTTTTCTCTCTTACGTCTTTTTCAAAGGAATCCCTATTTTTTTCAGGCTGTACTGAGATGATTGCCCCTCATTCTGTCCTATTTCTTAATGTTGCTTCCAAATAACTAAGTATATATACATTAGGAAAGTCTACCTAAAGAAATTATTGGATAAAAAGGTTTGCAATAATCTCTTACAATAAGTATTCATTTTACTTCGATATCTCACCAGACTGGTAAAAAATATAGTCTTTCAGATAATGCAGTAGTGGAAGCTCTAAAATCACTTTATCAACTAATAACACATACTCATATGTGTATTACATGAAAATACTTTCTCTGGCCCAGTGAGGTTGATAAAACAGGCATAGGGAGCTCCCGTTTTAGACCCCAAGCCAGACTTAAGATCTAAAACCTTCTTTCCATTCCCATGGAGAACATACAGGCAGACCTGGAGCAAGGGTTCGTGCCAAAGTTCCTTGCTTGGGTATCTGGAGTGAAGAAGTGTGCAACCTGGACATTCAGTTTTTGGGACCTTTGTTCTGCCTGTGTGTTCAAGGGAGATGGTTTTAGCAGTATTGATAGACTGTATCTGAGGAACATCTAGAAAATTAAAGTTTCGTTCCCTTATCACCTTCTCTCATTCAGTTGCCATTTCCCTGTTTTTCTCTGTTCTCTCCAACTATTTTAGTCCTCTCTAATTTTGCTTTCCTATTTCTCATGTGCTGCCTCATTTGTGCTTGTTTATCATCCCATATTTTAATGTTTCTGCATAGTGTAGTGCAGGAAAAAAACAAATAAAAGGCCTCTAGTCAGTCTGGATAACCCTGGACCCTTCAGTGCCTACTGCTCAGTAGGACTGATCAGCTTTTCAGCTTGTTCTTCACACCTTATGTCAGAAGGCTGTCATTCTCAGCTGGCAAGATTTATAAGAGAAAAACAGTGGGATTTTCTTCCCAGACCTGCCACAGGATTTATATTTATGGCCAAAAAAGCTGGAGGTACCCGAGTGTTACACAGGGAAATAATACCCAGCATTAATTCTAGAAGCTGAACAGGAAGACTTTCTGGGTCAACAAAAGTGATCCAAAATCTGTGTTTCACTAGAGTCAGGGGGAAGCATTGGACACCAATAAGGAAAACATGGCCTATGCCTACATTTCCCCATCAAATTGTCAGGTAAAAACCGTGTGAGAAGTTACATCTGTCTGAGAGGGAAGGATGAAGACTGTTTAGTCAGGAGGGCAGACAATTAGGTCTTAAGATTGCAGAGAAGATGGAAGAAACAGTAAATGGCAAAAGGCCTTGGAGTTCAATGACTTCCGTGCAAAAAAACCCCAATAAACAGACAAACATACATTTCCCCATCAAATTGTCAGGTAAAAACCGTGTGAGAAGTTACATCTGTCTGAGAGGGAAGGATGAAGACTGTTTAGTCAGGAGGGCAGACAATTAGGTCTTAAGATTGCAGAGAAGATGGAAGAAACAGTAAATGGCAAAAGGCCTTGGAGTTCAATGACTTCCGTGCAAAAAAACCCCAATAAACAGACAAACACTGTTACAATACAAAAGGCCTTGGAGTTCAATGACTTCTGTGAAAAAAAACCCCAATAAACAGACAAACAGTAAACTGTTACAAAAAATCCAGAAACAGGTTCTAAATCTCCTAGTTCCACTGAGCCCCACCACTTCATTTTGTTGCAGAACTATAGGAAGAAGTCAAAGACATTGTTTTCTTAGTGAGTCAACAGCTTCTGGGTTTACTGAAATATTCTTGTCAATATATTCAATAGATTTAGCAACTAATCATCAGACCAGCATAGAAGCACAAAACTTTGGTGTCACTGCATGACATATCCACTTAGATGGAAACATCATATGCAATACAGTAGCTGATAAATGGAAACAATTCCCAAAACAAACTTGGGCTAGGAGTTTTAAGGCCACTCCTGCGGCTTTAAATCAAAAGAAAATTGGGTTGTGCTGTTTGAAAACTAGTGTAAACCTATTTGTATACCAATCTTGCAAAGCTGGTTTTTCAGTTCATTGTACCATATCTTATCTCAAAGTTTCCTTCTGACTGGAAAGATTTCCCAGTAGACACACTCTCAGGAGACAAAATTATTTCTGTTGAGAAGGTAGGTCAGCTAAAAATCAATCATGCAGCATCTTGATCCAGTGAACTGATGTCTGTAGATGAAGGTCTGTGTTGGCTTTCAAGCTATTCAAATACAGAGTTCATTTTTTTAATCCCTGATCTTTGAAACATCCAGGTAGGAAGGTCCATAGGGGACCTAAGGTCTTTCTACCAGCGTATGAATGCAGGTTTAGGATTTGAAAAAACTGTTTTCTTCAAAAGTAATAAATCTTTTCCTACATTTGTAGCTTCTTTGAGACTACCTCTATTATCCTTAACCTTAATCCGTAACCTTATCCATAATCTAGGATTTCATTCATTGCCTGGTTTTATGTCATCGATTGCCTAAATCTGGTATCTAGGACCTTTGCTGCTCCTTAACCATCCTGCTATTACTTTAGGAAAAAAAAGTCATCCCTCTAACAAACTGAGGATATTTAAGCTGGCTGCCTGACAGTTAAATTGACTTAATCTGATGTCATAAAACTAAAAGTAAGTTTGCTGTTTCAGTGAAGTTTGACCATATAGCTCATTTTACAAGCAAGAAATTCAATTACACCTCTGTATTATTGCCGTAACAAATAGTACTGTGCTCAATGTCCAAATAGTCAAGAAACAACTGGGAAAACAGCCTGGATTTAATAAGCCCTGGCCTTAATGGTTCATGAGGTTCCTTTGAATGTAGATGTAGAGAAATTGGATAAGCTCAAAAATAAGTAAATGTTCTTGAAGGTGGTTTTATGGGTTTTGCTAGTGGTGCTAAACCATAACAGAAGTTATTGGCTACATTCAGATGTGTCTGGAAGAAAACATCAACATGACTTCATTACCTCTTAAACTGCAAACTTATATACAAAATTGATTTTATGTACATCACAATTTCAATGGGGAGTCAAATTTCTAACTGCTCTTAGAGCAGGCTTCTACTGGTTAGCTCAAATAGAAGTCTTCGCAGTTATTCAGTGGTATCTGTCTCAGGTCTAACATCTTAGAGGTTTGGGGGGTTTACGTAATATACTGATTTCTCTATAAATACTAAAATGAGCCTTTTTCAGAGAGAGGGAAAGGTGAAATGAGATGGAAAGGAAAGCTGCAATAGGTTTGCAGAAGTTACATTATATAAATACAATTGTGCAAATATGTTTTATCTCTCTGCACTTGCAACTGTGATGTGAAAGTAGCTGCAGTTCTAATTTTAAACATATCATGGTGCACTGTCTGTTAGATACTCATCTTTCCACACTGGGATACAGGAACTGCACTTCCTACTGGGTGCTTCACAGAGTGGATGTAACCCAGTAGGTGCTTCAGGAAACATCCCTTTCTTGTTGCTGAGTAAGGCCCAGGGAATGATTTTCAAACACCTCAATGACAGTTTTCAGTAGTCTGTTTTGCTTAAAATGGGATATTTTAAAGGAAGTGAAGGATCCCTCCTCAGTGCCACATGTGTCTAAGCTCAGGTTGAGGTTGCTACCTCCAAAACCGAGTTCCCAAGTGTCACTCCTGCCAGGTTGTGTCTGATCACCACATTCTAAATAGAAGTCAATGAAAATTTCAGTGTTTTCCTCCTTCCTGATGAATGAGTCCCGCTCTTAGTCAATTTAAACTATTTACTCTGAGAACAGTTATGAAGACACACAATGACTTCAAGGCCTTTTTCTTCCCCGGCACAACACCTGACCTCTGATCACCACAGGAGTGAGTCTAGCAATAGCTCTGCCTCTGGTTTGGGACCTGCTCATCCAAAACCTGCCTTTTTTTTGAAATTTTCTCTTGCAGAATATATGAATTATCCTGTTGTAAATCAGTTTTATCTGGATTCTAGCAAGGCAGTTTGGTTTTAATTTTCCTCTATGTCATCTGGTCTACCTTACACTTCCCCGTATTAAAAGTCAACAAACTTTTAATATATTTAGAAGATTGTTGTACACTATAGGCATGGCAAGAAATTTTCATACAAAATGCTAGATGGTAAATCTTAACTATTGAGCTGGACATTTAATAGCCTCTAGTGATGCATAGCAAAAAACAGAACAGTCTCTATATTTTAAAACAATTGTTGCACTGAGTCCCATAGTTTATATATTGTTAATATCATTTTCATGAAAGCTTTAAATGTTTTTCAGAAGAAACTGTGGTGAATCATGAATCTTTCATGAGGTGTTATGCATTTTTATGAACATATGATGTAAAATTCATCATTCTGAAATTCACAGATATCCATGAAGTTCTACACATCTCTCTTTGGTCATGGATATTCATGACAGTACTACTGCTGTAAGCATTTAAATGCCCATTCATAAATATTCTAGAATGTCATTTTCTGATGCCATGTAACATTTTGCTTACGTTTTATGAGTACTTCAGTGGGCATTTTCCACTTGATAATGAAAGTAGAACCTTCAGGGACAGTTATTGGTGTATATATAAATTATGTGTAAAACTATCTCATTGCTTTGTTTTTATTCCTAGAATTTCTTTCTTGGTTATTGCTCTAAGTTCAATGAATTCTTTGACGGTATCTTGGGAATTTCAGGTTTCATATTTATAGTCAAGGATACATCATCAGTATAAAGTACCACATGCAGTGGAATATGAACTGAGATTCTATAGCACATTAAAGATTTCAAAAAGTATATGTTAATGTCTAATAGTTCTTATGTGAAAGTGATGTGTTTCAGCTAGTTGCAGGAAATGTCTGTATAGAATCAATAGCAGGATCAAGTCTCCCTTTTAGATATGCTCAAGTGTTGGTAAATTACTTTTTGCAGTGAGGAAACAGTAAATTTAGCATTTAAAGGTTGCACCTGCATCCCTTGAAGTTGTTGGTAATGTTCTCATTGATTTGGGTGTTGTAGAATAAAGTCTTACAGACCTTTATGAAAGCATGTAATCAACTTTGAGTAGATGACATCCTTTAACTCTCTATTAATGTTCATTTGTACAATAACTTCTTCTTATGTTGCCACTAAATAATGCCTTAAATTCTATCAGATTATGTTCCCATTGTGTGAATGGCATTTGATGTATAAAAAGCAGCATAGCTTTGTCTCTGTTTGCCTGCACCAGATCTACCCTGTCCAACCCAGCCCATCATAGATGTGTTTGTGTTTCTTCCCCATCCTCATGTCCCTCACTTTAGCACAGGACAGTCCTGTTTGCATTGTCTCCATGCTCCACAGTGGGGAGTGTTTAAGGGTGGTGCCTCTGTGGTTTCCTCTTCCCCTGGGTCTCCTTCATTCCTTGCAACAGCCTGACCCATAAGGGGGAAGAAGTAGGTCATGGGCTCTGGACAGGAGTCAGGGAGAAGATGGCAGTGAATTAGCTTCTATTACCAAGTATTGCAGTGGTCTGAGAAATGGAGGGATTAAAGAGGGAAGAAAGACCCTCATCTTTACTCACAACCTTTGAGATTGCACTAGCTTGTGAAAAATTTAGTAGCATCCAAGGATTTCATTATATCATGATATTTACAGGTATAGGACATCCTAGAAAGATATCAATATCCATTAACAGCTAAATAATTTGACACATCAGTGATTTCACCCAAGACATAACTAGAGGCTATAAATCACCTATTCTGAAATTTGTGATTATAGGGGAGATTTAGTTATTGAACGTGTATTTCTTAGCTTTAAATGCAATGTATTTGTATTCAAAATGAGTTAAAAAAGAAGAGACATTTTCAACAGACCTCATCACACTGCAGCTTTTGTTTTTCCTAATGGGAACTGAGATTTGTTTCCCAGTTGTGACTGTTGAGTGTTTTTAAAGGTCAAAGCTACAAGGGAATTTTAAAATTAGTTATTCAGGCTCACTAAAAATTAATACCAATGCAGTAGTAGCCTTCTGCACAATTTGTTCACTCTTGAGTATAAAATTAATCTAATGTCAAAACGAGAGAGAAAAAAATCATATGCTGTAAGTATTCTCCTTGAAGCATTTTTTCTCCTCAATCAGGAAGTTAAATTGAGTTCTTTATGTTTTGTAAGGTTAGTTATTGTTAGAAGAAAGTCTCTGGAAACCTAAAGCAGTTGGAAAATGAAAAGATATAAAACTCACAGATGTTAATTTCACTTGAATTTCCTTGAGATAAATCACAACTTTAACTAATTGATGCCATTGTGGAATATCTTTTTTTTAAAAAAAAGAAAAAAAGAAAAGAGAAAAGGCCTTTGCATGAATCCTGCAAAGAGGTGAAGATACCACCCAAGTATTTTTCTTTCATGAATGACTTCATGAACAAAGAAAGACAGAGAGAAATAGGGTGTAGGAAAAGGTAGCCATTGATATATGTAATGAATGCAAATATCTGTACCTAAAGAAGCTCCAAAGAGCCTTTCTGTCAAAAAGCATGGTCTGTTTAGAGAAATCCAGATATTCTTCTTACCATCAACCTTATCAGGACTGGGAAGTTCAAGGATGTGAAATGAAGTTAGGTACCCAAAGTCCACATAGGGTGTAGATGCAGCACATCTTCACAGTAAGTGGTAGATCTCTAGAATTTGTATGTCTGCATCCTCAGAGCACTTTGAAAAGCAATGCTCCACAAACTGGGGAACAAGAATATAGTGGGGAACCACCTGTATATTTTGGATGTTGTTGGTCAATGATGGATGACATCAGTATGCCACCCTGAGCAATATTTTACATAAAGGCTGATGTAAAATCAGATACATATCCTGTCCAGAACCCCTGAAGAGCTCTTGCAGCTGTGCTGTTTTTTCTCAGGTAGCAGTGAGATTGCATGTCCAGTGTGTCAGATACACCATAGTATGGCTTTCATGTCTCAAGTTCTGCTAAAAAGAAAATCTGTGCAGAATATATGGTAATTGAATGACATTTTCTTTTTACCTTTTTGGTCTTAAAGCTCATGCATATCTTTTTGGTTTTGAGAATCAGCCAGCGAACTGTTTCTAGCTTTGCATCTTGTCCTACTGTCATTTGCTGCTTCTGCTTAAATTACAGGTGGAAAAGAAAATACAAGGGTATTTATCAGTCTGGGAATGATCATAGAATAACCACTCTGACCTAATACAACTTTGTGTCTCTAAAAAAGGCCTCCAGATGTTTGTGCATATATTTTGTTGAAGGCAATTATTACATTATGTCATACTGCAATATTATGCCCAGTCTTGATCCACTGATTTACAGTGGCAACTAGTCATCACTTTAGAATTAAGCTAACTCCCACGTTGAACTGCATTATGATCCTAGTTTACCTATGTAAAAATAGAGTAAGAATGTCACCTTGCAGTTGACAAGGCAGTGTGAGAGCTAACAAGACCCTGTTTTTAACCTGAGAGCTGTACCTATCATTCAGGAAGATACTCCAGCAGTTGTAATGGAGTTGTCTTATCATAGACAAAGCATTTAAAAACAATTCAGACTTCATTTGCAGAGATTGATATTATCTGTATTGAATCCTAAATTTCAAATAATATTTAAAGATTAAAACACTCTAAGGTGTGATCCATGGACTGGAAACCCACCATTTAAACATATCCAGTCTATATAGGGATTATGTCATGCTCTGAAATAGACCTTATTCTTTCACCTGCCTCATAAGCAAACCTGAATGGGCTTCCTGAGACCCTCTGGCTAATAAATGAAGTCTGTATAAAAATGTGCTTGCAACATAAGACATATCCAGGACATATACTGTCATATAAATGAATCATCGCTTAAATTGGCAAAAATTATTTCCAGCATTAACACTGCTCATGACAGCCTATTTTGGCAGAAAAAGAATTCACAAGATATATATATTTCAAACCACTGCACAGTTCTGTCTTATATAGATTCTCCTCTCCCACCCTAGTACTTGAGTGCCTTCCAAGAAGCACATTAAGCAACATGACTAATGTCTGTCTCATCTTCATTCTTTTACATTGAGCTGAAATATTGCATTTTTCAAAAGCTACCTGCAAGTTGATCAAGTATCATCCTTGCAGTGAACATAAAATCTTTACATTACGTGAAGACCATGTAAAAATTCAGCCTTTGCAGAAGCACATACGGGTTCTCCTGATGCAACTGTACAAGTGCCCAGTTATATCAGGACACAGTTTCTATACATAAGTATAGCAAAGCAGATTCCCTTCTTGATATATGGAACACTTGCAGACTGAAAAAGCAAGGAATCCTTCACAGCAGCACGCAGTTTGCTGGATGGGAGTTGACTGAGAATTTTTCTAATTAGCACAACAGGGGAGATCTCTTTCTGTCTGGTACTAAAAAGGTATCTAATTTTGTAGTTGCTGCTGATTTATTATTCTGATCCTGCATAGGGTTACTGATGCAGATAACTCTCTTAAACTAACTGTCTTTTGTATCAAAGTGTACAGAAGACTAACAATCTAACTTTTTAATGGCATAATTTACTTTAAGCAGTAGCTCCTGAAGTCTAGAGATCTATAAGTCGACTAAAATTAAATAAATGTGCTGGTATTTAGAAGACATTAGCTTTCCTACAGAATTAATATGTATGGTGTCGCGTTTGGACTAGCATGAAACTTAAGTTTGTAGAGTTACTGATAATGTTTGTACCACAGTATGAATAAATATTGCAACCAGCATGGACCACATAGATACTGTAGAAGCAGAGAATAAATGTCTACCCCTCCCTGAAGAGTTTAGTTGGGTTCCAACCAACTGACTGTGAGATCGGTGCACAAAATAAATACTCCTGCACAGAAAAAGAGTAGGCTAACAATCTCACACAAGAGGACCTGTCAGCAAACTCAGTTATGCTTTGCTGTGATTGACTTACATACAATGGCATGATTTTTTAATAGAAATAGTGGATTCCCAGTATAGCTATGGATTGTGAGGAGCCAGGATGTGAATTGCTTATTGCAGCCCCCCAGCATATAAAGCCTTATGGGAGTGAAGTCAAGGGGCCCAGATTCACTGTTTTCATGACTGTCTTTCCCAGCTGTCAGTCAGTTGCCCTGGTGTGAGAGCCTGGCTCCAGTCTTTGAGCCCCAGGTTCTCTCCCATCTTTTTGCCTTCCAGGTTGTGTGACTAGAGAGCTAGATGTATTCAGCAAGCAGTGCAGCCACTCTGCATTATTTCTAGAAGAAGAAATGCTGAATGTATAAAATAGTAATCAGGGTGATTCAGACGTCAAAGGTAACAACGAGGTCAGGGTTAGCAGTGAAAAACAGTTTCATTTTGCTTTTCCCTTAATCAGAAGACTGTATGTTGGGGATGTCAAGTTATTCTATTTGGCAATAAAATTTTGGTTGTGGGTTGTTTTGGGGTATTTTTTGCTTTTCCTTACATAAACTATTTGGCAAAAGCATATCCTTTTCCAGATGGAATTTATTTCATATGAAGACATGTGGTTTTAATGACAGTTTAGACATTTATATATTTATTAAACTATATTTTCCCTTTAATAAATGCTTTGATGTAGCAAGTATGTTCTCAGTGTTCTGTATATAAATTTCCATAATAACCCCTTTCCAATATCTGGGAGATCAAAGGCTGCAGCTCTGCACAACTTCTGCCAAAAATAAGAGGTTTTTTCCTTACTGAATCCTTATAGACTGGCCCACAGTGTTCAGTGGACTCTGTTTTCAGCTGATCACAGTTGCAAATCCTCAAATGTAGTGCAGGTTTTTTTTCTTATATAGTCCTAATTGCCATCCTGTCTTTAGCAGTGCGGTGGTTCTGCATCTTGTGAGTCACTGTAACCACAGCAGGGCCCTATGTTGTAAGAATATTCACATTATAGCGTTAGCCAAGATTGTAAGAAGTCAACACATCCCTGCAGTTAGCACACACAGATGTGTTGTTAAGGAAACTTCCCAGTAATATAATCCTCTACAGCATCTATGGGCAACAACCACAAATTTAGGATCTGGTATCCCAGAGTTCATGTGTGATGAGTCCTGCATCCCTGCAAGTCATTTAATTGCAGCAAATATCCATGCTTTGCCAAAGGTTCTGCCATCTCTGTCTTGCTGTCTGCAGTGCCCTGTCACAGGCCAGAGCAGTTATAGAACTCTTTTCCAAAGGTGTTTTAAGAAGGTTGACAACAGACCCTGTAGGAAGATGGGATCATCTGGAAACCAGGAGACACTATGTCTGCTTTAGTCAGATATGTTTAAAGAATGGTTGTACACTGTCAGTGAATTTTTTTTTAAACCTAAGCAGTTAAAGAATCTGCACAGAAGAGATGATTATATATTTCCACTGTATCCCATGGGCTTGGTTTCCAGTAAGAATAATTTCCACAAGCCAAAATTTAGAAATAGGTTATGGTTTGGACCTGAGTAGATAAAAGGCACAGAAGCACTTAGTTTGAAATCCGTTTAAAAAAACACCCTAAGGTCCGTTCTTCCAAAATAAACAACGAGCGCAAACTGGAATTAGTTGGTTGTTTGTGACATGACTGATGGGGGGCTCTGGTAGTGTTCTTCACTAGAGTAAAAAATTATTGAAAATACCAACATTTTCTTAGCATTACATAGATGCATAACACTTTTAAGAAGGATTCTTCTCATTTCCACTCAGGTCTCTTTCAAGTTCTCTTTGCAAATAAGTATTCAGATTTATTTTTATTGTATTCTTCTACATTGTAAAACACTTCATCAAAATGGAATTTATTGTTCTCTAGCTATTCTAAAATTATTAAATTTTCAGTTAAAACATTATATTAATGACTTCACTTTTAGCTTAGAAGATTTAGTATGCTGGGTATGGAGGACATTGCAAGGGACAAGGATTGTTCAAATAGTACATAAAGAAGTTGAACTATGCTCACTGAAGTTCTTTTAAATAGTTTTTTCATGTTCAGTGTTACAGGTTCTACATCTTTCTACCTTGTTGGGGTTTATACTCTATTGTTATGTACCTCTAAATAAAGCTTTTTCCTATCAAAATTAAAAATTTCACTAGGAAAGTGCTGTGGTAACAACATATTAAGACAAACTGTGGTAAGTTAGGAATGCAATCAGAAAACCCTTTGTACCTTACTATTATAGGTGTTAACACCTGTGTGTTTTCCTTGCAGAATTTTTCCGAGAACTTCTGGAGAATGCAGAAAGATCCTTAAATGACATGTTTGTGCGGACTTATGGCATGCTGTACATGCAGAACTCTGAGGTGTTCCAGGACCTCTTCGCAGAGCTGAAGAGGTATTATACGGGAGGCAACGTGAACTTGGAGGAAATGCTGAACGATTTCTGGGCTCGGCTGCTGGAGCGGATGTTCCAGCTCATAAACCCTCAGTACCATTTCAGTGAGGACTACTTGGAGTGTGTAAGCAAGTACACAGACCAGCTGAAGCCATTTGGAGATGTACCCAGGAAGCTGAAGGTTCAAGTGACCAGAGCGTTCATTGCTGCACGGACCTTTGTTCAGGGGCTGACAGTAGGCAGAGAGGTTGCAAACAGAGTGTCCAAGGTAATCTGAAATTGGGGGGTGGGGGGGAGGTTAAAGTTTGAATTTGTTCCAGACTTGCTAGACAATTGAAAGCTGATTGTGTGCTTTTTTTTTTCAATATGAGGCAGTATGTTTGTTTGATTTTTGTGTCTACTGATATACCCACCCTAACTTTATAAATAGGGGCAACCGTTGTTTTAAATTCCTTCTAGGGATATTAAGGCAATACTGACTGGAAAGCATTTCTCTGTGCTTAGGACACAATGAAATACAAATATACATCAATGTTATAGCATGGTAGTGATTGTTATTTGTAATTCAAAACCAGCTACATATATAAAAGATGAAGACGATGATCGGAATTTAAGTGTTTCAAGCAAATTTATGCTGCTGTTCATTAGGACAGTACAGCCCTCACAGCATTCATTCATTCATCATGCAGCTGGGTGATGGATTTTGGTAGACATGTCTAGTCATGTTTCTGCTGAGAAAATAGACAAATAGTGACACCTCTGGAATTTGAGCTTACCCAAAGGATGGTTCGATTCACATTTATTTTAGTTAATTATTTATCTATGCAAATATTTATGACCATTATAATTCTTGAGGGCTTCACATAATTAAAGCTATGTAAGGAAAAAACACACAAAAATAACCCATCTGGGTACCACAAATGTGCCTAAATGACTTTCTCTTATACAGTATTTCGAACTCAGGTATATTTTTCAGAATTACTGTTCCAATTAGATACTTGTTCTTTAATCTCACTATTTCTCAGTCCTCATGGTGTATTTGGACCTTGAATTCTGAAATGCTATAGTGAGATCCACTGTGAAATGCTCAAATACTTCTGAACAATAAGTGCATGAATGAGTTTGATGCTTGACCCATCCAGTACTTTCTCGCATTTACAAGCCTAAGCCATTCATCTTCCTGAAGAGGACTGGCTCACTTGCTTCATTTAAATCTCAGAGGGTGAAGGTAGAGCCAATATATTGTGCAGTAGACTGCAGTTCAGGCACTCAACAAGATGAGGCTTCTAAACTTTTCTTAACCTGTGTTATGTGATATTTTGCAATTACAAATTGAGAAGCCAGGGAACTAGAGAGAGAGGCATGAAGGGACAGCCTGATTTTATGCCTGGAAAACATCATGGGAGAAAAAGGTCATTTTGCACTTATAATTTGGTGAATGAAATACTTGATCCTGGTTAGTCAGCTAGAACCAAAGTAAGTCACTTCCTCTCAAGTGCCTTCCTGGGCTACAGGGTTGTCTTCCTTTTTTTTTTTTCCTGGCACTGTCAGTTCTTCCAGTCCTTTCTGACCAGTAGCAGGGCATTGACGTGAAATCCCAGCCTGCCTAGTCTGGCTGGGGATAGATGTGGCCTTTTAGTCTCCAAGTGTGCAGCCCCAGATTTCCTCTGAAGAGCAGTGATGTCCACTTGGGTCAGGTTTTAAGTGAAAGTGCTGAACTCTGATATCATTGTTGCTATTAGGCATTAGGTCTTGCTGCATCAACTGGTTCCACCTGTAAAGAGTAAGCTATATAATACATGTAACAGATGTATGATTTGGAAATCCCTCACTGATTAAGGTCTGAATTGTCTGCTGAGACATCACTTTCCCTGTGTATGTACATGGCTGTACAGAAAGAATATGCAGGTGTCTCCTTTTCACATATCCAGAAAATGTTTTCTTCTCAGCTTCTGGGTTTTGGGCACATAAGTCCTTTCAAGGATAGGGTTTATGGCAAGTTTGCTAAATGATCCTATGATCCTATAATGAGAACTGCTATCTCTGCAATCATAAAGTGGGCCTTTTTGTAGTGTCACTTGAAGATGATAACAATAGCTCAATAATGCTTCTGGCTTTTTCTTTTAACATGAAAGTAACACTTGAAATAGTCTTTGAAAGGGTTCAGTGGCTGATGCAAGATACAGTACAGATGTGTGCTTTATATACACATAGCAATAGTAACAGTCTAATTTTTTATGGCATAATTTACTCTAAGCAGTAGCTCTCAAAGACTGGCGACCTGTTAGATAACCAAAAAATTAGATAAATGTACTGCTACTTAGAGGACATTAGCTTTCCAACAGAATTAATATGTATGGCAGATCCCAAAAAGTTGTAGTCAGTGGCACAGAGTCCAGTTGGAGGGCTGCCACTAGTGGTGTCCCCCGGGGTCTATACTGGGCCCAGTATTGTTTAACTTATTCATCATTGGCTTGAATGTGGGGGTAAAGTGCCCCCTCAGCAAGTTTGCTGATGATAGAAAAATAGGGAGGAGTGGGCGATACCCCACAGTGATGTGTAGACCTTCAGAAGGACCTCAACACATTGGAGACATGAGCAAAGAACTGTCTGAAATTCAGCAAGTACAGATGCTGGGTCCTGTACCTGAGAAAGAATAATTCCATGCAGCAGTACAGGCTGGGGGCTGGCCTGCTGGAAAGCAGCTCTGTGGAGAGGGACCTGGGGATCTTGGTGGATAACAAGCTGCCCATGAGCCAGCAATGTGCCCCTTGTGGCCAAGAAAGCCCTAGGTATCCTGGGCTGCATTCAGAAGAGCATTGCCAGCAGGTTGAGGGAGGTGATCCAGCCCCTGTACTGAGCCCTAGTGAGGCAACATCTGGAGTGCTGTATCCAGTTCTGGGCTCCTCAGTGCAGGAGAGACATGGAGCTCCTGGAGCAGTTCCGTAGAGGTTGTGGAGTTTCCCTCACTGGAGATATTCAAGAGCCATCTGAATGCAATCATGTGCTCAGATAACCCTACTTGAGCAGGGATGTTGGACCAGATGACCCATTGTGGTCCTTTCCAGCCTGACCCATTCTGTGTTCACTTTTTTGCCCTTCCCATACGAGAAAGACAAACTGAAGGGAGTTCTGTGGAGGCCTCCAACATGATCTGGACTGGATTATTTGCCCTGTGAGGAGAGGCTGTGGACTGGGCTTCTTTATCCTGAGGAAGAGGCTACTTCAAGGGCCCTTAACAGTAACTCCTGGTGCCTGTAGGGTGGTCATTAAAGTGCAGCAAAGCTCTTCATAGTAGGACATGCTGTGATATGATGGGCATGAATTGAATCATTTCACCTCGTCCTGTCATAGCAGGCTCTCCTTAAAATTCCATCCCCATCTTTCTTATATTCCCCCCTTAAAGTCCTGGAAGGCTGCTAATAAGGTCTCTCCAGAGCTTCTCTTCTCCAGGCTGAACAAACCCTGTCTTCATAGGAGAGGTGCTCCAGCCCTCTGATCATTTTTGTTGCCCTCCTCTGGACCCTGTACAACAGAACCACATCTTTCTTGTGTTGAGGACTCCAGAGCTGGATGTAGTACTCCACGTGTGATCTCATGAGAGCAGAGTACAAGGACAGAATCACCTCACTCAACCTGCTGTGCGAGGATCGTTTAGGATCGTTATCCTGTGATCTTATGAAAAGATTAATAAAATGAACATTTTTGCTTAAATATAAAATATGCTTTGATTGCAAGACTAACTTTGGTATTAAAATCTTGGTGGCTGGATTCATACCCACAGTCAGTGATAAACAATTTCTGGTTTTAGGGACTTCATGTTATATGCAGCCTAGTGAGGCAGTTATGAAAAGCCCCAAGTGACACCAAATGTTCAAGATTAATAATTATCCTATGGAAAGGCTGTGATTACTCTGGGAACAAAGTTTTCATAGTCATGTCATAACTGTGGATTTTTATGTTGGTTTATCTACTGTAGAAAATGACAAATCCTTTAAACATAATTTCAAAAGACTACAGCCATTTCTTAGTTTTAGCACATAACTCTGCAACCAAAAAAATGAGGCAGGTAAACATGTTTTGTGGCTGTTTTAGAAGTCATCCAGATTCAGCAAAGATTTCATTCTCACTGTACTCTAATATTGAGAGATTCTGTGATACGAACGCCACACCTGGGTAAGTCAAGGGAAATGAATATAAAGAGAAAATGAAAATAAGAACTGTCACAGTTCTTTTACAGAACCCTTTGTCCACTGTCTGCACTGGCTGGGAACAGAGGGGATTCTTCTAGCTGCAACATCACAGGCTTAGGAGATTTTTTGCTTTCTGTTTGTGGACCCATTATCTCACTGAACTGCAATGGCATAGAAAAATGTTGAGCCTACACATTGAACACCATGAAAAAGAGAAGCAGAAATGAAAAAGTTAGTAACATCTCCTTTGGGCCTTTAATTCAGTTTCTCATCGTCTTCTGGACTATTTCTGTAAAGGAGTTGATGGATCACATACACTGAAGGATTCGTTCCCTCTCTAATGTCAGGAATACATCCTTTCTAAAGATTTCTCTTCAGAGAGGTTGATACTCTCTGAAAACAATGAATTCGGTGTGTTCCTTGAAAAGGAACTACACTCCTCTCTGTTTCAAATGATGTATACACTCAAGCACACTCAAAGTAGGCAAAATACATCCCAAATATTTTCCTCTCACAATAGTATTTCGCAATTTTCTTGTCAGTGGGATTAGAATTTAATAAATCTCATTTAGATAAATTGAGACAGTTAGGACATTATTTTTGTTTGGTTTTTTTCTAATATTGTGTTTCCATTGCAAGCAGACATAGCTGATTCCGTCTGTCTGAAATGATGTCATTTTAGCTGAACAGCATTTTCATAATCTCAAAGTCAATTCCAGTTTTTAATTTTCAGATATTTTAAAATATTTTTATTTCTCATTGCAATGCATAAGAAGTTGCCAGTGCTATGTTGCTTAAGTCTCCACTCAATTTGCTATATTCCCACTGGCTTGCATAGACTTCAGCTCACTAAATTCTATATACATTTTAGAAAGCTGAATATGCATATGAGCAAAAAGTAATGATAGTATTTCTTAATGTGAGAAATTTAATTCTTAAACCAATTTATTCATTAATGTAGAAGAACCCTAGAATATCTCAAATTGGAAGGGACAGATAAAGATCATTGAGTCCAACTTGCTGTCCTTTGCAGGACTACCTAAAACAAAACCATATGACTAAAAGCATCATCCAAACACTCCTTGAACTCCAACAGGCTTGGTTCCATGTCCTGTTCCCTGGGGAGCCTGTTCCAGTGTTCTTCACTCTCTCGGTGAAGAACCTTTTCCTAATGTCCACTCTAAACGTGCCCTGATGCAGCTTCAATATACAACATCAGAATTGCCATCTTGGGTACATCAAAGTTGTTTGGTTGATTTTTGCCTCAATGCTCAATAGTTTTAAAGTCAATGCAGAAGAGCTTCTCAACTGACATGCTTAAGCTGTAGCTAGTAGATGTTTATGGACTTTCTTAAGTACGGGTTCAGAAATGATCGGTAAAATTTTCTACCACCTTTTTTTCCCAGTAATTTGTCCAGAAAAACACATGGGGAGGGTAAAAGAATTAAAAATTTTAAATGGGAGGATCTATATGAGTTTTCAGGAGCTTATGATTCCTTCAATACTTTCCCCAAATATCTTAATAGCTGAATGACAACAATTATAAAGCTAATTGTACTGGAAATTTTGTTTTCATTAAATCAGGGAGAGTTCTGGACCAAACATACGTGAAATAGAACTAGTTCCCAAGACAGGATTAAGACTGAGGTTAATGGTATTTCAAAAGATAGTCTAAATACCTAAGTGAGTGGAAAAAAATATTGTATGAGTTGGTAAGGGCAGTACTATTTCACTAACATGGGTGTTATCCCATCAGACTGGTATTCCAACCAAAGAAAATATTTCCTAGAAACATTTTCTTTCCTTATACTTTCAATTGAAGGCTATAAAAACAGGAGGAAAAAAAAAAAAAGCACATTTTTTTGCATTTCATGAGCATGACTTCTCAAGTCTGACTTGTGCCAATTTCATGTGTTAACCTGGGTAAATTCACATTGAGAACATATGACTTCAGTAGTAAAACACAAATAATAAGTGCAACTGGTCCAGCCTGTCTAAAAGCACAGCTGTTAGCCAGCTGTCATTACCCCACTGCTGCTCAGAGCTCTGATTCAGTCCCAGGCAGACACTTCATTGGCTCTTGCACTAGATGTGGTTCACTAGGAACATCAAGTGAGTGAGAGTGGTTTTATTTACATAGATGTAGAGGTTTAGGTATTGTTTGCTAGTTTTTCTTTTCTCTAAGTTTGATTGGTTTTGGTTTTTTTTGTCTGAATTTGAGCACTTTCTTCTCATTATGTACTGGGATAAGGATAAGAAGAATTATTTTCAGCTTGGCTTTGACTTTCACACTTGCAAATTCATGCTACCAGCAATGAAAGTAGTTTTTATACCAGGAGTAAAGTGAAGTTTAGCTCAGGGGCATCATTAGGAGCAGTTAGTGATTATCTTAGTGGCATAAACATCAAAGATATGTGACCCAGGCACTAAGTACTTATTTCATTAATGCATTTAAATATTAATTATCATTTATTGCAAAATAAAAAAAGACTGTTACAATACTTTTCTCATTGCATGTCAGAGGCTATATATCTCCTTTTTTTTAAACCAATTAAAACCATTCATCCCCTGAATATTATTAAATTATGTTAATATCAGACTTCTTATTAGGAACCTGGTGATATATGGGCAAAGTGAAATAAATTCAGTAATACAATTATAAGGTTAAACCCAAGATTAGTAGTGAAAAGCAGTCTCTAGTAATTGCCTGTGATTACTTCTACTCACAGAATGCCAGGCCACTGCTTTTCTAATATGGTGAATCAATATTCTTACAAACTCTACTTTTCATGGTTTATAAATAAACATTCAACAATTTGTGAGAGGCATAAATAAAGGTCAATATTGAATGACACAGAGATTCAGAATGCAATTATTGCTGGAGGAGAGGGGGGGAATATGACATGGTGATAAGTCAGGTAATTAAAAGCCAAAACGAATAGTACTTTAAAGCTGGAAAATGTGATTTGTGGGGTGTGACAGATAAAGAGCTATGTGTTTTGTATATTTTAGCTTCATTGGCTGAAGAGATTTGGCTTGTTAAAGCCACAGAGGGAGAGATCTAAAAAGGACTATGGTTTTCAGTAAACTTTAATCCTTAGTTCAAATTGTTGGTTTAGGAGCAGCCCAGCTGAGCAAGCATAGCTTTTATGATTGCGCCTGTCTGTTGTTTCAAGGATTTTTCAGTCATTCATTCTTTCAGTTTTCATTGCCTTAATACATCTTTCCAAGAACTGGATCGTACCGTGACATGAACAAGGTCATGTTCTTTTTTCCTCTTCCTGTTCATTGGTGCAGGTGGGCAGTGCAGGGATTATCCAGCCAGGGGAGTTTCAGATCTATGAGATGCCTGTGGCACAAAACCAAGAAAAAATGGTATCTACACTAGTGTGCTTTCTGTGATGTGTCCTTTCAATTGAGGCTCTTCATCTGTGCAGGATATCTTTCATCCTTTCTTGGAAAGAAAAGGGACGTAAACTGATCTAGATAATTTGCAGATGTTTAATGGAAAAATAAAACGAATGCCTTCCAGATATCCCAGATTTACATCAGGTGCATTGATCTATTTGCCACTTAGTGTGCACTGGAACATCAGATGTTCCAGAAGAGCAGGTAAGGAGAAAAGGCCTAAAATGAAACAGCAGCTCCAAGAAAAGGAAAAAAGGAGGTGGAAGGTCTGCAAAATCTGTGGTCTGTTCTACCTGTTAGAACTGACAGATATAATCCAGCCTGGTCTATGCATTTTGCAGGTCCTTAAATTTAATTCTGCTACCTTTGTATTGAACCCAAGTTTAACCGAGTCATGCTGCTCAGTAAGACATTCAGTCTTGCTCAGTATCCCTCTAGGTAGGTTTACCAACCCAGTTCCATCATTTTGGATTTTGTTATCATTCAAAAGCAAAGATCTGATTACAGTTCTTTTGCTCATTTTGTGTTTTTTTTAAATGCCTATGGCACAGAAAAATATATTTTATTTCAACTTTATATGAAATTTCTACCTGTATATTAAGAACCCAAATGAAAGTGTTTTAGTTTAACAATGTCATTAAACACTGTCAGGACACATTAGAAAATTAATTATTCGAATCAAGGTTTTCTTTAGAATTGCTGAAATGCACATTTTGCCCACAGTCCTTCAAAGTTCTCTTACCAGTTGTATTTACTCCCTATAAAAGGTGTTGATATGGCTCCTGCAGAAGCTATATAAAGAGAAAATTTAGAACTGTTTTGAGACATTCCTAGTACAAGGGATACATCCTAATGCATGTCATGATACACAGTCGAGTCATGATACAAATAATGTAAAGAAGCAAAGCTCATCTAGGAGCTTGCTGACTCTGCTAGATTTAGACCTTCTCTGTAATTAATCTTATGGCAGGTTTTACATTTTTGCTGTTTTAGCAGAGGAGAGTGAAAGAAAATTCAGAAGAATCAAATGGAAGTAGGAAGGAGATTAAAAAGCCTGAAGGTTAAGCAATGCAAGGAGATCTATATCATCTTGCAACTTACTGACTTTTTAGAATGAGTCTTTTTACAGATTGTCTTCATCCTGTTTTGAAGGCAGCCTATGGAAGCACTGTTTTCCAATCATGATTTGAGGAAAGC
This sequence comes from Acanthisitta chloris, assembly GCF_000695815.1. Lineage (NCBI taxonomy): Eukaryota > Metazoa > Chordata > Aves > Passeriformes > Acanthisittidae > Acanthisitta > Acanthisitta chloris. The sequence continues at coordinate 79,028 of NW_008659855.1, forward strand.
AATTCATTTTATTTTTCAGGTGAGCCAGAAGCAAAAAAACTCTATTAGGTTGTTCATCCTTCAGGTTTCTGCAGAAAGCATTAGTCAAGGAAATACCTGTTTTACCTAAAACACATCAGGAATACTGATGGGAATTTAAATGCATACCTGCTTAAGTGCTACAGTCAACATAGTCATCAGCAACGCATTGAAAAAGTAAATTTGAGACTTTCAAGTAATGAAGTCTGAAATAAACAGTGTGGATCAAAGTTCAATTCTCAGTTATTCAGGGGTCAGTGACAATTGGCTTCATTGCCTGCTTAAGTCTTGCATGTCAAAATATATCTAAATAAAAAGATGCTGTGAACATAGGAATGCAAAATGAAGCATTTCGTTGTCAAGGAAATAGTTCTGGTCATCTGTGAAATTTTAAACTCATCCATATCCTCCAGTGTTTGCTTCTTATAGGAGTTTTTTATGACACAAACTTGCTGATTTTTTTTCCATAATCTTTTCTGAAGATAAAATACCACTTTTCTTCAGTCCAGATGTCTAAGGCTATCATTGTTCTAGCTTCTTCTTCTCTTCCTTCTTCTTTTGTTTTATTTTTAAGCCCTTATTAAGAATTCAGTTCTTGAGTAAAAATTAAATATACAAGACAAAACTGGGGAAAAGTAGATCTTCAAATAAGATAGGAGGGTTTAGCTGACTTTAGCTATACACCTGTCCCCTTTATGTGGCAAAGAGCAGAAACTAACACTGTATAGAGAGAGGATTTTAATACAAGATATGCCTGCTTGTTCTTCATTATGGTTTGCCATCTTTTGTCCACTGGTGTACAAGATTTTGCCTTTTCCCAACACCTCAGTGCAGTTCTATCCTCCAGACAACTTCCCCATTCTTGAAAATGGTTTTGCTTTTAAAATTGGCAGAGATGCTATGATGTTCATGTCTGTCCCAATACTGTGCAAGCCTGGTCATTGATTTCAGAAGGTTTAGCAATTTTATATGAACACATGAGTGGAGAAATTACTGGATTTCTTCAGGAAGCATGTACACTCTCCACTGCTTCGCCCTGCTTACATGATCTTCTGTATTATCAAGCAACAGAATTGCATCTACACTTGCCTATTGTGCTTTTCATCCCATAATTCTTGCATTCATGTTCATGTGTTGGCATTATCTGTGGATCCAAAAATGAGCATGTATAAGGCAGTATCTGTCAAGCTGACAAATTTAAGCAGGGCTAGTACACTCCACATTTCCTGAGTAAGTGCTCTGCATACTAAGTTGTTATGCCAAAGTATCAGCAGTCCTTTCCACAGAGAAGACACTGATCTAATTGTCCTGTTTCAGATGGATGGTTTGTGCATCTGTTTGGTAGAGGAAAGCCTGAACTGCCAAAGATAGAATCTATATTTCACAGAAGTGGCCTTCAGTGTTTAAGTACAAGAAAGAGAGAAATTACAAACTGTGGTGTTCTCTCCAGCAATTTGCTGGCTTAGCAGTATTGTCACTCTACATCAATGTTATAGAACACTGGGTTGGCTATTATGAACCCTGTTTTTCAGCCATGTCCCAAAACAAATGAATGCACGTGGATCTAAGCCCTTGTCTTCTCTGTCTGGAGAATGCAATGCTTGACCTGCTTTGTTCTGTGGCATCTAAGCATCCTAAGGCCTAGGAGCCATGGATATGTATACGTGAGGAAATGCTTCTCAGCTCAACTTCCATCTTTTTTAGGTCTATGTATTGTATGGTGATTAGGTTGAAACAAGTCTGACTTAATTCTCACCCTTAGATATAAGGCAGTCAGTGCCTAACTTTTCCATTTCACTATACCTTAAACCAAACTCATATGAGATAAACTCCCCTTTGTATCTCCCATACCCAGACCTGGTAGCCTCTTGCCATGTTTACAATTTGTCCTATCAGATGACTATGTTCTTTTCAGGTTTGGCCACAATACCTTTTATACTTTTATACTTGCCTATTTCCTAGTGAATGAAGGAACTATTAGAGGTATTTATTTGTGTGATTTCTTCAGTCTATTATTTTACTGTTGTTGGCTTTACCTAATTATATGAATGTTTCATATATGTATATGAATAGATACATTATATGAATATATATACACATATATATAAAATGAGTGCCAGTCAACCCATCCTTTATTTGAAACAAATTTGAAAAAAAAAATTTCATTTTGTACACTACTGTGCAAAGGATAACCTGAATGAAAAAAAAAATCAGTTTTCTTCCAATCTGAGTGTTAGTTTTGAATTTTCAAATTTGAATTTACACTGACATTTTCTTTTACTAAGGGGTGGCTGTTTTATCAGTTAGTTTGAAATCCAGCACAGAGACAGCTCAAGGCACACTGCTGCCTTTAGTCCAAGAGATCTTAAGGTAAACTTCAAGGAAGTATCCTGCTACCACATAGAGTGTAGGAAGACAGAACCAAAAGATGTTCAGAATGCTCCTGGCAACCTATCCCTCATAAGTAAGATATAGTTTTGTGGGAAGAATAAGCACCTGTATATCTTTCATCAGCACTCACCTGTTTGTAAAGAACAGTGCACATCTGCTTTTCAAGGACAACGTATAGAAAACAAACCCAGCACAGCACAAACTGCTATCAGAAACTTCCACACTGATCCTGAAAACTGAAGTTCTTTTTGGAGCCCTCAGAATGTTTCCTGGGTATAAGGTTAAAGAAATCTCTTAATTCAATAAAACTTTTTAAATTGTCACATAATTCATTATACGTAGCATTCAGCATTTAAAATTATGACAGAATATACCAAATGGAAATTAATGCAATTCAAGTTTTCACTTAAATCAGAGTTAAAATTTTGGGTGAAGAATGTTTGAAAATTTATTTGTGCTCTGGAGTCTCCAAAGGTAACTGTCAATCTCTACCAGTACACATTTACTTTTCCTTCCATAACAAAATTTAAAAAGCCCCCCAAAAAACCCTGCAGAACCAAAACCAA